>NW_015544158.1:101844-122867 GCF_001515605.1 Sinocyclocheilus anshuiensis
ATGCAGCAGATGTAGCTCAACTATTTATCCTTGCTACATAAGAGTTATTATGATCAGCAGTTTATTTTGTTAAAGGTGTAGTGCATAATTTGTTTGCAACTTGTGGCACCAAATGAAGTTTCAGTCTGTCAAAGTGGCCAGAATGGGTCGGACATAGCATCATTGTCTCAACCAGTGTGTGGTGCAGTGCCACTTGTCTGTCTGACCATTGGAAGATTGGGGTGCGTTTAAGAAGTGTTTGGCAATTGTGTTTGGAGGCACAAAAAAACTACAAATTCAGGTGCTAATGAAATTTTTGCTGTTTGAATCACTTGATGACACCAGGAAAAAGCAACTTAATTAATTCACTCTAAAATTTTCAAAAGGTTATTTGCTGCCTTAAATAGTTGGTAAAATGAAAAGGGTGCCAACGTTACCTGCAGTGAAAAGTTCATTGCAAGTTCTTACTTGATTAGGAAAATCAAGACTTTAAAAAATTATTAAAAAATGACAAGTGAGACAAGTTAAATTGATGAAAACATATTTTGATGAAATAATAAAATGATAGTGTTTCACAACATCCACAATTCAGAAGATAACCTATAGTCACATGTGTAGTTGTTTACTTTAATTGTAGAGCATTAACCACAAGTCTCGAAAACTTGTCAGGATTTAAATCAAACCGTTTTTACTGCAGGATAATATCCAGTGATGGGAAGGTTACTTTGGAAACATAATAGGTTACAGATTTCAATGTAATAAGTAGTGTAACTATATCAATTACTTTATCAAAGTAATGTAACTGATACACTTGATTGCTTTTCGATTACTTTTCTACATTTCTAATGAATGTTTTCAACTGATAATCATTTTGAAATATTTAAAGCAGGAAAGGTTAACATTACAGTAGTACTCAACACTGATTCCTGTCAGACTTTCAAAATCCTTCTTCACTTGAATTAAGATTATAAATTCATTTTAAAGCACAGCCACCATAAAATTAGACTTTAGCACCTCTTTTTACTTTGAGATCGTTCTGAGGTTAAATACAGATTAAAAATTATAACAAGAAACCGATTAATATCTATGACACTGTTTTTGAAATCGAATATTTGCATAGCTATGACAGGAAACACTGGCATCTAACAGTGCTTTGGAAAAAAAAAAGTTCATCTTAAAAAATAAAGCATATACAGTGGTGTGAAAAAGTGTTGGGCCCCCTTCCTGATTTCTTCTTTTTTTGCATGTTTGTCACACTTTAATGTTTCAGATCATCAAACAAATTTAAGTTTTGGATTTTGTTTTCCCTTAATAATAAAAACCTTCATTTAAAAACTGCATGTTGTGTTTACTTGTGTTATCTTTGACTAATATTTAAATTTGTTTGATGATCTGAAACATTAAAATGTGACAAACGTGCAAGAAAATAAGAAATCAGGAAGGGAGCCAACACTTTTTCACACCACTGTACATAAAACCAAATATGAAATAAAACAGTTATCAAATAAGCATGTGTCCTATTCTGTGTCCTAAATAGGACACAGTCCTATCTGTCTCCTGAAACATTGGTGTCTCATATTTTGGAGCAGTCAATCAAATCTGTATGTGTGTGAAAATATTCAGATTTAACCCCCTTTGTAATCAGTAATATTTTCATAAGTAACTGTTAAAGATTAAAGTTACATTTATTTTGTAATTAATTCTATTGCATGTAACTAGTTACTCCCTAACACTGCTTATACTATACAGCTAGATCCTATTGGCCCACTTTTTAGTTTATTAAGGTGCACTTTGAAATATACTCTCAATAAACTACTAGTTTAACAGTTTTTATACTCAAAGTATACTTATACGTTTTCTTAAAGAGAACTTACAGTAACACCATACTTATAGTTTATTCTCACCGTGGAAGAACTGTCAATAAAAATAGTTAAATGTTTATCTCTTTCTGTGTGTAAACTCCCAAAACTCTTCTAAATCCCAAAATAGCACTAAGTTTCTCTCTCTTTTCTTACTCTAGCATGCTTTGCATGGGACTGGAAATTCCATGACTGGTTTTACCAATGCTGTACTAAAATAAATATCTCATTTAGTACCAACAGAAATCTATTTAACAAATTTAAATGGATTGCATGCAACAAAATTAAGCTGTGACGAAATCTTTCAGAACTGTGTTGCATTAGCTCATTTTAATTTAGTAAATTGCCTACCATCTCTTCATTGGGACTTTCATACTGCAGTATCCTCTGGGAATGCACTGTGGAGTTATATGTTATGTAAGCCATGTTCCAAAATTTATTTTCAAAAGCTTGCAACATTTCATTAAAGCACATTTCTAAAGCGTTTTGGGAGTTCAGTTAATCAAAATGTATTTCTCAGTGACACCAGAACTCCAGACACACCTCCACATTCATTGCTAGACTTACAGTCATTCTTTCAAAACAGGATGAAGCATGAGAAGTTTAATGTGGAAGTCAAATGATGGCCTAACTTGTAATGCAGTAACAAAAAAATGTCATGCAGTCCATGCAGAGGCTGTAAACTTATAGCGAATAACAATATTCATTTTGTTGATGAATATGGTCAACTCTTTTCAGCATGTTATTTTCTTTATGTTCACAAGCAGGACTTTCCTCTAAAGTTAGTTTTTGTGAGCAGCCGACCTCAGTTCCTAAACCTCAGGTCACGCTTCCTATTGTGGACACTTTCACTGTAATACAAGTCTTGTGAGCGTTGTATCTAAAACTCTTACGCAGACCAAGCCACGTGCATTTCAGCTGACTTTCCATCCTGATTTTAACAATACACAGTGGTTTACATAAGAGAATTCTGTCTGTAGGGAAAAGTCTCTGCTGATTTATAGCACTGACACTCAGGCAATCCGACTGAAGTTTACTAAGTTTACAGTAAACTAATATGAAAGTTACATAAGCTTGTCCCTTGTGACTATAATGAAAGCTGATTTAAAAAATAAATAAAATAAAAGCATAACATAACATTAAACAAAATAAACTTTAAAACACAGAAAGGAATGGCATGCTTTATGTGATTGAGTTACTACATTAACAAAAAAAGAAATAAATACTGGCGAAAGTCCTCTCAAGTTACTTTTTGATGTCTTAACAAAAGAGTGAAAGAGGCTTACGCCAAAGAAAACAGGTATCTGTTCAAACAGAGCATCCGAGGTCACTGTGTAAGCATATTCTGATATGTTGCATTGTGTGCACTTCTGAGTTTAATTAAAATGGACCAGACGTATGAAAAAGACCCAGAGATACCATGGAGCTGCTCCACATTTCCATCCTTCAGCCAATTAATATTAGAGTAATAATAATTGTAGTTTTACATGGAAATAACCTAAATTGTAGTTCAAATAAATCTTACATTATTGGGTGATGTAATCAAAACATGATAGGACACATTGAAGGGGCGTGGGAAAGTAACATGATGTTTTGTTAATAGTTCATAGAAATAGACGTAATTTAAGACAGCTCTTCTTTTACATCTGTTTTGGAGTTTTGGTTCCTTGCCGCTGTCGCCTCTGGCTTGCTTAGTTGGGGACACTTCATTTCCAGCGATACCGTTGACTTGATTGCAAAGATACTATTTAAACTGAGCTGGATGTTGACATCACTGAATTCAATGATGAACTGTCTTTAACTGAAAAATTTGTGTTTACTATTGTCATTTTGCATTATTGACACTATTTTCCTAATTAATGCTGTTCAGTTGCTTTGACACAATCTGTATTGTTAAAAGCGCTATATAAATAAAGGTGACTTGACTTGACTTGACATCTATAAAGCCAGGATCTTGCTTTTTCATGCAAATAACTTCCAGTGCTAGAAAGGAGAAATATGTCTATCCAGATCTAGACAGAATGGGATGGCTTAACATAAAGAAATGCCTTACCCTCACACAAAGTATTTTGTATTCATATAAAACCTGCTAGAGTGAGCTGTCCAAATGAAATTAACTTTTAAAGGGGAATTAATTCACTTTCAATTAAGTTTTATTTCTTTGTTTAATGCGAAAATCATTATTTTTTCCACATAAAAAATAGTTTTGTATCAAACCAAGACTTTTATGGCCTAGGGATGAAATAGCAGAGGCCTAACCTAATAAAATATGAAATAAATGTAATATGAAGCCCAGCCAAGTTTGCATTTTGTCCAATTTTATGTTTTATCCAGTCTCCAATTCAGATGTCAGGCCACAGACTGCCCACAGTCCATTCACTGATTGTCTAATACACACAAAACTGGCAGGCATTATCTAAAAACTGCCAGTTTCAGTCTGATTGCCTGCCTTCTACTCACCAAACCAATGCACCAGTTGTCTGAGGTGAACCAGTCTGCTTGAAAACAAAGTTGCGTTTACAAGGTACCAGGCACTTAAGAGGAAGAACCAAACACTAGGCATCAAAACTTGTCTGACTCTTGACTCCAATCAGCAAATATTTGCATGCACTCTATCTATACAAGTGAAAATACAAACTACGACCAATATAAAACTAGAAGCGATACCAAAAGTACACCTACGCACACCTACAGACTGCTTATTGCACAGTTCTTTGTGAGTATTAAAGAGAGGGTGAGATTATAAAATTATAACTTAAAGGGTTAGTTCACCCAAAAATGAAAATTAGACTGTGTTTTACTTACTCTTGAAGCATCCTAGGTGTATATGACTTTCTTCTTTCAGACGAATCCAGTCGGAGTTATATAAAAAATTGTCCTGGCTATTCCAAGCTCTATCATTGCAGTCAGCGGGTGTTGCAGTTGAACAGTCCACAAGTCGTCAAATAAAGCGCACACATCCATAATAAAACATGCCTCACACGGCTCCGGGAGGTGAATAAAGGCCTCCTGTAGCGAATGCATGCGTTTTTGTAGGAAAAATATCCATATTTCAAACTTCCTTTCCGGCGGATGACGCAGGTCATATGCGCAGCGCGCGCGCCTCTGAGATATGCTAGTCTCGCGAGTTTGTTTATAGGAGCAAAGGAAGCAAAGTTTCCTTACTTTAGCAAAGGAAAACCAGTCTCCTCTTGGTTTATATCGAAATCCTCCGAAATTTTTCTTTGCAAATCCTCGGTTTGTACTTCTAATTCGTGACCTGCGTTTTGTTTTGTTCTCTCTCCGCATTCGTCACTAATCACGCAACGCCGACGTACTACGCCATCCGCCGGAACGTTTGAAATATGGATATTTTTCTTACAAAAACACATGGATTCGTTACAGGAGGCCTTTATTCACCCCCTGTCTTTCATCTGAAAGAAGAAAGTCATATACACCTAGGATGCCTCGAGGGTGAGAAAAACACAAGCTAATTTTCGTTTTTGGGTGAACTAACCCTTTAAAAACTTTTTATTTTCATTACATTTTGATTTTGATTTTTCTTTCTTTTTTCTTTTTCTTTTTTTTATATTCTGATTTAGAAAAACAAAAAAAGAGGGTATACTTTCTGGACTGTAATTTCTGATCAAAATCTTAAGTGCCCCATAACGTATACATAGTAAATCATGGTGGCATAGCACAAAACCTTCCAAAAACATTTTCTCAATTTATGACTATTTCTCAATCTCAAGGTGATTTTCATTGTTTTGTTTTCTCATTCTGTATTATACTATGATACTATGGTTGTTTATTTAAACCACAATAAACTGAAGGCAATACTTTGCATTTTAAGTGTGAAGATCATCTCCTCGCTGGACTACCTAAGCAAGTACTGGGTATACAAGGTAACTGTGCATTAAGGCAAGGTTTAAGTGTAGGTTCAGGGTTAGTACCTAGTTTTTACCCATTATAATTAATATAATAAATACATAGTATGTACATGTGGAACAGGACTGTGAAATACAGTGCTGCCAATAACAATAAACTGCTGTTTTTCCATATCACAGTAATGAGAATAATATTTTTTTATTGATGTACTGACAATGGGGTGCTTAGTCTTAAAATAGTTACAATACAAAACATAATTTGTGGATTTTAGGGTGCAACGTTTCATGTAACCTGACACTTTCAACATGCCGTGCCAAGGACACAATCCTTAATACTTACATTTCTATGAAATTTTTCCACATAAATCACATTTGCTTGCCAACATCTACAAATCTTTCAATCGTTCCAGGCCGTTCTAACTAATTTTTTTGTGCACATTCTGTACCAGTATATGCACCATATACGTTGCATTTCTCAAAACAAGTGGCACTTAGAGAGGGTTGCTAGGATGTTATCAATGTTGTTATAATGATGTTATCAATTTCAAAACCAGCATTTTTACTCCAGTTGAGAGAACTGATAATTTGCCCCCTTTCATGTTTACATTTAACTGAAGACAGTAGTTTGAAGCAAGAACTATATAAGTCTACTATTCTCAGTGCTGATGTAGTGTCTAACTTGTATACATTTTTAGAAGTCTTTGGCTTGTGATTATGGGATAAAAGCTAGTCAAATATGTTAAATATGCTTTTTGAAAGTGATCATATTTGTTCCTGCTTGTTGCCGTTTCCCATTCTTCTCATTCTTATGGCACTACATACCCAGCATGAATATTACCATTTGACAGCAATGTTGCTGCAATTAGTTATCGAAACTTAAAATTTACCGTTTTGTTTTGAGATAACTTAAATATCCAAGTTAACTAAACTTATTTGAACACAAACACCTACGTTTTTGTTGAAACAACACTTTATTACTTACGCTAATTTTGAATTTTAAGTTGTGATAACTTTTCTTTTACTTACAAGGTATTCAAGGTATATGTGTTTAAAGAGATGCCAATCATTATTCTGACTGCTTGAAATCAGGAAATCAGGTTTACTTTCTTGATCTTGTAGTAGTTTAACACCACATACTTTGTACTTACCACAAGTATTTGCTGAAAGCAAACTCACAGATGAAAGTGAATAGTGACAGAAGTGACATTGATAAATTGTGAACTCCACACTGACTTAACAGGTTAGCATAGTTCATAGGATGAGAAAGCAATTGTCTCTGAAACTGGGAATAATTGAGATAATGCACAGTTCTGTACAGAGCCAGGGCCATTGATTCTCATGTTGTATGTTAAGCACTCGAGTAGCGTGGCAAACTAGGAGGCGTGGCATGGGCAGCTGGCAGAGGTGCCCCTCAACAGACACAATACAGCAGCTGGTGAGCTGAGTATGACACACGGGCAAGCCGGTGCCTGCTGTGCCACAGGACACCATGTTCAAACATCCATGTGACAGCTCTGCTAATGGGTTAATTTTATTTGCTTTTTCAAAATCTCGCGCACGTGTGCCGCATTGTGAAGACGCGGTGTAAAGTTAAATGTTCATCTTTTAAACCTACTCCATGTTATTTATGGTCGTCTAGCGGTTGAAGCATAAAACTAAAAGTTATTTGCGGAGGAACATTGTTTTGATAATTACATGAGTAGTGCTTCACCTCCACTATTCTGCGCGGATGAATCTGATGGCCTGAGGTGCATGGCGGTGCTCATGGTTACAGATGAGCTTGTTAGTGCAAATAGTGTGTCACTAGCCACATCAAAGCTCCCACAATAATGAACTTGTTGAAAACAATTGTTTTAAAATAAAGTGCTACAATTAGGACACTTTTCTCAATACTTTTTCAGAACTCTTCACACAGTTCTAACCAACTTTCAGCTTGGCACAGCAGTAAATTCCATATCCAGTACTACCAAAACACTTCATGTGTGCCTCAAATCAACTCATTCTTCCAAAACACTTGCAAAGTTTGTCACCTAACATACTTTATCACTCATAAAACAAGGACAGAAACCCTAAGAACAGGTAGCATTATACACTGTTTTCTTTTTGTACAATCCCTTTACAAAACAAGGATGACAGCTCTCTTCACTGCATTATATGGTCTATGTTTACATTACAATATAAAAATAGTTTCCCCCTTTTGTACAGATGGTAATTAAATTGAAAGACTAACACCTGTGTAGGAGTTCAGCTACATCTAATTGTTTTGATAGTATTTCATGTTTTAGATTTGGAGTATATAATACAGTATAGTATTACTGTTGAATTGTTCCCAATTTCTGTCTCATTCAGTTTTGTATTATGTTTCAAACACAAGTAGAAATAGGTATGTAAACATCTGTAAATTGGCCCGTAGGTACATAGAATTTTGGTGGCGGTTCTGTTTGAGTGAGAAAATAATTCATGTATTTGAATGTAATTTGTGCCATATCAATGATAAATGATACACAGTTTAGCCCAGACTGCTGTTGTGCTCCCTGTGTAAAGTTTAAAAATAGTGACCAAAGTATTGAAAAATGGCTCCTAGCGATTGTGAAATACTGTGACTGTAACTGTAAGGTATTTCCAATGCTGACATTAGTCATAATGATTGCTATTCATACTGCATCAGATAAAACTGTGTATTATAACTTGGATACGCTATTTGTAGGCAAATATACCAAAGCATGGTTTAGAGATTGACATTGTTACCAAAATAAACATTGTTTTATCAACCAAGTCAATATACAGTAATGCTATGCAAACTATGTTTCATGATTTATTACACTTACTGTTGCTTTCCCTTTCTGCTTGCAGACTCCTTTCGGTTAGAGGTTCATTTGTTGTAGCTTCAAGCTACTACAACACCTTCCACTGCATATAGTAAGTAGCATGAGCTTCTTTCCTTTATTTATGGATATGACGTAAACACACACAGACGAAGTATGCAGTTTCCCGGGAAATCCATCGCGGCATCTTTACAATATAAATGTTGGGTCTGTCCCAATACCCACACTTGCAGACAGGGCCGTTTCTAGCCAATTTGACGCCCTAGGCGAAATCCCTATATATATATATATATATAATTCTTTTCAGACATCAGTTGCTTGTCACATTCAAATTGGTTGTCATAGTAACGACACTAATTTGTGGAGATTCAGTGCATTGAGTTCCACAAATCTGAATGCATTATTTATTTGTAAATTGACTGTTAAGATAAACATTTTGCACAATTTAGTTTCTGTAATATCATTGTGTTGCCACTAGATGCCTGTATAGCCCTATGTAACAATCCCTAGTGGCTAAGACCACTGTGGACCTGTTTACATTAGGCTGTACTCTTCAACCAGCCACTTCCATTGTAAATCCACGATTTATAACATGATCCACAAGTGTGGCTCTGATTTCATCAGAGACTCTGACTTGAACAAGTATTTTTGAGAATTTCATTGATGATTCGAGAAATGCACCAAAGTGACTGAGAAAAACTGTAGTGATTGTGCTGTGGGCAATCTACATATATACTCCCGTAAGAATGCATTTAGCTCGACAAAGCGGTCTAATAAAGGATGTATTGAGCTTGTGAATTAGCTAATTTTTTCTATACAAATATTTTTTAATTGGATGTTAAAGTTTATATTACATGACACGCTGATTCTTTAACAATGCATTGGCGCAAAAAACGCACACCTTTTGGACAAATCTGCAACAAGACGACCGCCAAGCTCGCCTATGCCTAGAAACGGCCCTGCTTGCAGACTTGAACACATGGGGCAAATATAGCAAATACATCATGTAGCCTAAGTGCACAAGTGGTCAGGTGCAAAGACAGCAAGTGTGGGTATTGGGACAGGCCGGACTATTATAGGCATACCATAGTAATTTAGAGTAAGGCAAAGGGTTTGAAGGATGGTTATATGATGTACTCGATTTTGTTCTGGACACCGTCATTGGAACTAAAGTGATTTGTGTTGAATATGCATAAACAGTCCTGTTTCTCATCATACAATTTTCACAGATGTCTGTTGAGGGAACATAACTTGCACAATGGGTTGTAGATAGATGATTTTGAAGATAAAAAAAAAGTCCATAATACATTTGATGAACCTTGATTTTGAAACTATTTTCATTTCAATAACTTAAATCAAGTATGATCTTATTTCTTTGATGAAAAGTGATTTGGCATGTTCTTCTTCTGTGGCAGTAAATCAAAACACTTTAATCAGAATACATGTTTTTTTTTCTCATCCAAACACAGTGGCTTGATTTCCCCCTTTGCTTCCTTTGAGTGGTGGGTTCAGGCAGAGTATTTCAAGGTCTTAGAGAGACCCTTAGAGGCAGACTGAGGAAGAGGAGAAAGAACATCTCACACGACAATGAACGCTATACTTAGGACCTTTTGGATAATCTATACAGGAAATATATGTATTGTAGCAAACTAGAAGAGTTGCGCTGATATTCTGCGTATGTGTTGAAGTGTCTTTAAAGGGGCCAAATGATGCTGCTAAAAAGAACATTATTTTGTGTATTTGGTGTAATGAAATGTGTTTATGCGGTTTACCTAGCGTGAGCTGAGGCCGGGTTAGAGTGAGCAGAGGCAGCGGGCTTGAGAACGGCGCGGCCGGCGGATTCAACAAAGGAACGGCAACCACATGTGACGACCCCGGACTGGACTCCGCTTCATCCATGGTGAAAGCCGATCTGGCGATCCACAGCACTAAATTGATGTATTCCCTCAGCGACCAGCACAGATCAGCTCGAGGCATGACGAAGCGGATATCGTCCTCTTTTGGAAGACCAAACAAAGTAGTTTCGCTTTCACAACGAAACACACAGCTCTTCACAACATGGCGGCGGCAGTAATACTACAGCGAGAATAAAAGTTACGCCTTCTTTCTTTGCGTGAACATTTGGGCGGCGTTATGCAAATCTTCCCACATCGTGACGTAGATATGTGGGGGCGTGTTAGAACGAGCCGTTTTAGGTAGGCGTGGTTAACTCTTAACTTTTATAAAGAATATCTCTTTGGATTTGAGACTTTAGTCTTTGCAACTTTACAGATCTTCTTTATGCACCAAGAGCTTGAAACACTACAAAGAGAAAGGAAAAATTGAAATCGCATCATATGACCCCTTTAAGTGTGAAGCGAGATTCTGTGTCCGCAGCATTGTTCTGGAGAGTTTGTGCCAGAAAGTGTACGGCAAGGGCATTGGCCATACAGGCGCATGTGTTGATGGTTTTTCTGAGCGCTACAGCATGTAGGGTACAATAAATATGAAGCTCAAACTTTTTCTCTGTTGAATGTTTAAACAAGGCCTGTGTTCAAATTAAAACAAGCTTTATCTATTGCTTGGGTAAATCTGTATAAATATGCTGCAGTTTTCTGAAAATCTGACCTTTCAGGGTAAGCTAGCCACCACACTATGTAAGTGCAATGTTTTTAAGGCTAGAAAACCTTGTTTTTGGAAGGCTTCATGCTATATAAACAAAAAGATACTCAGCACCATTTTGGTTCCTCAGATTTCCAGATTGCTCAACCGACAGATGTCTTGTTGGCATAAAAATGGAATTTAATGGTTCCATTTTGTTCTGCTTGTTAGATTGTAAATCATTTCAGCAGTTATTTACAGTTAGTTTCAAGAAATAGTGGCATCTTCATTCTTATTCCTTCACCATGACTTGGGGGATGCAAGTCCCTGCTCACCTAATACATATCATGGACATGTAACATGTACAATCATGTTCATGTTCATGTATCTTGCACTTTGAATGTCACTTTGAATGAAAGTATCTGCTCAATGAATAAATGTAACATTGTAACGTCACAACATGCTGAAAATCCTTTTAGATTCGTATTTGCAATTCATTTTCAGTAAATGTTCATTTTAGACAGGGGGAGGCGTTTTGAGTTTTAGAAGTTACAGTATATTTACCTAGTACATGAAACTTGATCATAAAGATCAAGCAAATATGATGCAATTCCTCACACACTTTAAGTTAAGGCACAACAATTGTGCCTTGGTGCCAATATGCTTTGCTTCAAAGTTTCTATAAAATGTTACACAGCTTGTTTCACAGAAACTTCCAAGATCTCTATCTCTCCCACACACATTAACGTCCACCAAACACAAAACAGGTTATGTGTATTTAAATCTGTGCATTTTAGCCTTTGCTGTCTGGTTCATTTTCTTATTCAGTTAACTTCCTGGAGACTTGGCTATTATGTAAGCTTGTGAAAGAAGATACATGATCAACTTCTCATTGTTCACCTCACATCATGCAAAGATTGTTTTTCATTTCTTCAAACAGATCAAACAGCATAGGAGTATCATGTGTTTCTGCACATTTGGAAGCTGCAGTCATAGCCATGAAACAGTTAGCAAACTAACTCTTAGTTTTCTAGAGTAGAATTTAAACTAAATTATTATTAAAGCACTCTAAGAATGAGAAGATGGGTTAATAACTTAAGCTGCTTTTGAACATAAAAAAAATTGCAACAGCATATCAATAACCAGGAAGCAAACAGTATATTTTTATCTGAAAACATAATAGGTATAATTATAAACTGATTTGGGCAAATATAAAACACATGGGTGTGTTATATGTGTAAATAAAAAGCTTGTTGCATTTCACAGTAGTGTAAAAAGCAAAATAGTAATTACATCATCACATGACAATGTCCTATTTGCTGACATCAACGTGGGACTTTCCAAGGCGACAAAGAGAGGAAAGTGTTTTTCTTTCCTGACTGAATTTCCATTCAGTTGAGAAGTTCTTCAATCTGTTATTGTGTTCTGTAAAGTTAACGCAAGATGTTTTTACAGCGAAGTCTTATGAAAAAGCTTGACAAGTTTAATTTCACAAATGGGTTCAGATGATGTGAAAATATTCCCATCATCTTAAAAATAAAACAGACTTCTAGCAATTATTCCCAGGCAGAGATTCAATGTTAATAATTTAGAGTACATGTACACTCAGCTTTAGCATTGTTAAATATTAACTATTGTTGTATCAAATGGTCAATACCCTTGGTATTTTATGCCTTAAAAGAGGCCAAAAGTCTGAATGGCTTGTTTTTAAATGATGTTTGTGTCTTAGATGTGTTTTGTTTTTGTTTCCACGTCATGCCTTCATTTGAGTTTTTGAGTTTTTCATTCCTAAAAATAGAACATGGATCAAAATCTGCCTGTACTTCCTGGTATGGCACCAGGGAATATACATTAAAAGGAAAGTTCACCTTTACTTGTTATCATGTTTGGGCACCATTCAGAAATGCAAATCCTGCCTAACATCCACAGAAGTCCACAGAAGCAAAAATATCATATAGGTTTGAAATGCCAGTTGGGTAAGTAAATAAATAATGAAGGAATTTGGGTGAACTATCTCTTTAATCTTACTGTCAACATTGTGTGCAGACATGATCTTTTCATGAAAGTTATCTTGAGGGTAAAAAAGTAACCCGAGCTGTTTAAACACACATCTTCAACCAACTGGCAACTACTTCAACTCTAATAGAAGCTTTTAATCCAAATCTGCAAATTCTTTCAATCAAACACCTAGAATGACAAAAACAGTCATTGCTCTATATATAGGTTAGGTTCCTTAACGTGACCTTAGTGGACTAATTTGCATAGTCTGAAAACACCTTGTTTTGGCAAGAAAATTAAAGTAGAAGATATTTACAGCAATGATTCAGTCCAATAAAGAAAACAGGGTAAATTCTTGACCTCATTACAACCAGGAAATGCCCATTGATGTCCAGCTATGAACTAGAGCAGGTATATATTTTATCTTTAACATCTCATAAACACTACTGCAGCAGAGTAACCAGCAGGTTTAGACATGGGAGTTATAAAAAAAAATGTTTTGAATGATCAGTTTATGACAGCAAAAGATATCTAAATGTCTTGTTATGCTTATGAATGTCTCACTACAGATCATACGATACTAGAAGTGTGTTTCATCTGGTCATTGCATTTTGTGCATTCTGACTTCTTCATTCAATACATGGTAATGTGTCAATTTTAGTAGTAAAGTCATATAGAAACTGAAAGCAAACCAGTGGAAAGAATCCAAAAATTTTGAGTCAAGGAACAAACGTTCATTCTTTTGTGCTGGCTGAGGTTGGAAATCTAGACTGAATAAAAACCTCAACGTTACGCAACAGCTGAGAGCACAAAGCTGTAGTTGGAAAATTTGACTTAAATCCTATGTCAGCAAAATAATGTGCTATATACCCAGGTTTAGGCTGGAATTCATTCAGACATGTCATACTAAAACTTCAGTAACAAAAAAGGCCATAAATACAAAAGACAAAACAAAACAAAACTGTATATGTAAAAGGTTTATTGCCTCTGCAGGTTTGAAGCACTTTACAGAATTCATTTAAAAGTAAATGAAATTTAGTACAGTAAAAAAGCAAACATATCCCATAGGGAGTGCCACATATTTCTTCCACATAAATGAAAATCAGCACAGGCTGAGGAAATCAACCCATACAAGAGTAAATGTAAAGAAGCTTACATGATGTGTTAGTAAATGATTGCTGTACACATATGAACAATAAAATAAGGTGATTTGAAAAGCCTGTTTAGGATTGAGACCACCAATGTGTCTCAAAGAGAGAGGAAAAGGCAAAATATAAACTGCACGTCCCCTACTATTACATGTTCTTCAAAGAATGAATAAAGACAGTTCCTACAAGGAGAATCTTGTCAAGTTACACAACTGTAATGCCTACAGAATGTATATTCACAGTGTATTCACAATTCAGTGGTAATCAAACAGTGTTACAACTAAAGACTGCACATTGATCTGTCCCAAAGCGAGACGGATCGGCACGCACCATGTGATGCCCACATGCAAACGCATTTGTTTAGGGCTAAGGCCTCGTATTGTCCATTGTTGTTGTGAAGGACCTTGCATTACAACAGAAGTTAGTCCATTAAACTGTCAAGCAAGAGAACTTCACACATTCCTTAGCATAGGTCTCTCAGCCAGTAAACCAGTGTCCTATAGCAAAAAAGAATAAAGAAATCACAGTCAAGCTTTTTGGAAATGTTTCATGTACTATGACTAAACGTGTCAAACACAGGACCTTAAGCGCTAAAGCTGTGCTCTAAAATTATGTGACTGCAACTGGTGTAGGTTTACTTTTGCCGTGAGGACTATTCAAGGAATTTGGCTACTTCAGAAAGAGGTTTTACTTTACAACTAAAACGGTTCATTCAAATGGAAATAATAATAGGAGAAATGTATATAAAGAGGTCATAAAATCAATTTCTTTAGTGCACCATGGCAAAACTCAAACGTTGTCATTAAGGGTAATATTCTTGCAATTAAAAGAAGATCGAGTGCAACGGTCATGAAGCACATTTTAAGTTCATCTGTTTTTAGCTTAACATGGTGTCTCAAATATGTGACGCTAATGCCGTGAGACGCTGAATAAACAGTAAGATGCAGTGCAATGGTTTATGTTTACATAGAAAATTAATTTGAAAAAAAAAAAACGGGCATCCAGTGTGAACAACCCCTTAGGCTAGTGTATTTTAGATATTTTAATGTTTGTGGAGATTTTTTATTTTTCTATGATGTTTTGTGTCATTTAGTGACAAAAGACTGATTACCGTGTTTGTCCGATGTCGTCTTCTGATCAGTAGGGTTAGAAGCAGGCTAGCTGCCAGTATAAGCACTACTACCAATATGGGAACACTAACAGACACAGCTGTGACAGAACTGCCTCCAGTTTGGCCATTTGTTTTAGAGTCGTTCTTCATTTCAGACACTGGTAAAAGAGATATATTATGAGAAATCAATGCCATCAATATCTGTACACTACTACACATAACAGCTTACAATCCCAATTTGTGATGCATTAAAATAATTAAAGAAACACGGGCACCGTTTAGCTCAGAGCCTACATCATTATTTATACTTTAACACAACTCCAGTGCTGTTTTTGTTCTTTAGTCCCTGATACCATTCAATAGATAAGCTATTTTATTGTGGCTGTTTGCACTGCAGATGATGACAATGATGTTTTTGATATTGACATAGGCTATTATCTGGTGGCAATAACTTTCGGTTCTGCTGCAGTGGCAACAATTTCAACTTCCTTTAGTTGTCATGAAAGTTCTGCTTTTTAGCAGCTTTTTTTCAACCTGTTAGTCTCTTACACGTCATTATCTAACCAGTCCTAGTAGACTACAGCTAAGCAGACTTGCACTTTGAAAAGGGAAGCACACTGAAAGTGTACAACAGGAAGAGGCTTGCTGTTTCCTTTCAAGATATTAACTATTGATCTGCTTGAATAAATCAATTCATAATTAGATAACTCACTTGTTAGATTAACTTCTGATGACCTCTTTGACCAGAGGTTGTCACCAACACTGACTAGGGCATGACAGGTGTACAGTCCTTCATCTTCTGAAGAGAAGTTGTGGAGCAGCAGGGAGCAGTTTCTCTTCTCCTTGTTTAGGAAGAGTTGCGTCCTATCTACGTAGGAATCATCTATGATGCTTTTGTCATGCGGATGAACATTCACTACTCTCTGATCTTTCTGCCATATCAGTTCTTTGGGGTCATTGGAACAGTTGCATGATAAAAGTACATCCTGTCCAACAAAGCCCGTCTTATTAGATTTCATCATTTGTCCCACTGCAGAACCATCTACAAGAACAGTTAGAGACAGTACTCATCATAACAAAATATTCAAATTCATTTACAAACACTGGAAAGTTCACAAACATTCCAAGAAGCAATATATATATATATATATATATATATATATATATCAGATATATATCAGATATACCAAAAACGATATACTATGTATAACAGAATGTGACCAGACCAGCAATAAAAAGTATATTTTTTTAATCAATAAAGTTATTTATAGGTATAGAAACATTAAAAAAACACTCACTCATGGTCAGCAGAAGTGTCAGCAATGCCAAGGTCTTCATGGTTGTCCTGGAGGAGAGAGAAGCAGGTTTTGAGGTATGTGCTGCTGGAAATTCCCACCTGCTTAAACAAACCAATACAAACTAGGCTGGGTGCATAATTCCATGGGCGTAATACATTAATAAAAACATCTGTGCTTTGTCCTGGAAAGTCGCACGATATCATTCGTTAAATATAAGAAGAAAAGAAAACGATCTCCTAGCAGCTCAATGCATCCGTGAAATTTATTAGAAGACATCCTATTTCCCCCCGGTCACATGAGAAAAAGAGACAAACTTTTTATTTTTCCCCCACAAAGACTTCGTCATCTGATCCTGACTATGGAATCTCCTGTAGCCTATGATTGAAAACCAGCAAACGCGAAACAATCGAAGCAAGCCTAATTCAAACAAAGCGCACTTTGAGTCAAGGATCTCTAATTGCATCTAACAATTAAAAATAATATATTAAATACATATAAACAAACAATGGATTTAAATTTGATCGGTAAAGAAATTCAGTTCAAACTAAAAGCAGTGTCCTGCTTACCTTTGGTTTATATTTCCGCTGCAGAAGAACCACGCGTGTCAGATCGCTGGAGTAAAGTGAAGTGAAATCAATGAATCACTCGTGAAGTTCGTTTCGTTAAGACGCGCCTACTTCATCATCCCACTCACTCACCGCAAAAAAATATCGGGGTGTGACTGAGTTCGCAGTTTTATAGGTAGGCTAGCTGTCCGTTACCTGAACGTGACCTGGAGCTTTATGGGTATGTTATTGCACCTGGATCTACACTAGTCTAACTTGTTTAGTGTTTTAAACAGCCATACTGGAAGGGAAAAAATCCAGACCGATCAAGATGGGCATACTATTGTGTTTCTTCCATCAGATGTCGCTAGAGGTCCATTGCAGGCCGTATTTACTTTCACTTTCCCGCTGTTATTCAACAGTGAGAGTTTATTGATCACGTTGTCAAACTATATGGAGTAGCCTACGTTGACAGAAAGATGTATCTGCCATATTTATCAGCCATATTTCACAAATGAATATCCATTGTGATTGGAGCAGATATTGTAATCTAATACGCATGCATTCAGATTAAAAAATGATGCGATGGCGCGCCGCGCCAGATATTTTACGCCACGTGTTTCCTTGCGTAACAGGTGAGGGCTACGTCCGTGCCATTTCAAAATGCAGAATGGAGAATTGCCATTATTTGTGATTATATGGATTCAGAAGTGTTATGGTCACTATAAACAATCTTCAAAAATGTAGTATGTAAAAAAAGTACTTAGGGTCAGAACCTCTGAAATTTCAGTTAACTATAACCTATGCCATATAAGTCCCAAAAGTACAGTTTGACTTAGTCTCTCACATGCCTTTGGACAAACTTCAGTTGAGATGTATTTATTTTTTTCTGTTTTCGTCTTAAAGTACTTTGTGTTGATCTCTACCATAACACAATAAAATGTGAATAGGCTACATAAGAAAATAGCATAAAGGGAAAAAGGTATTATGTATATTCAGAGCATCAAGATAATAACTTTTAAACATAACGCATAAACATAACATATTAAAGTAGGCCTGCATGTTTAATTGTAATTAATTTAGAGTTAAACAAATACATGTACTTATCTTTCTTAACAAAAGCACAATGTAGACGAAACTATTTAACGTTTATTTAACATTATATGGGGTACTTTTACTTTGCCTCAAAGTTCAAGTACGCATTTTCGCAGCCAGCCTTCTTTAAATTCGTGTCGTCCAATGGGATTATAGCCCACGCGGTGCATTTTATGCGCACAAAATTGAAATTGTGCATGCACGAGCACGACGGTTATTCGATGTCTCACTTCTGACGCTGTCGACGGAGGATCTTCAAAAATGAAAGAAGCTGGAATACATGTCACTGAAGACGAAGCACAAATATTCAGAGGTAAGTTTAGTTATAAGTACTGTGAAAATCCTGTGGTTCCCTTTGCAGTCATGTTCACTTGACATTGCGTCTGTAGCTAGGCCTACCTGACGCGTGAGGGACAATTTTACTTTTCTTATAACTTATACTCTACCGCGAGACAGTGCTCGAGACGCTGACAAGACAGCGGTAAAACGGCCATAGAAACAGTTCAAACCCATCGCGTTTTGTGTGAATCGGCTTTTATTTTCACTAAAGCTGGGTCTCAATGTGGAACCACAGATTTATACATTCAGTTTCCCATTATTTTCTTACTGTTACCCGTGTTCACACCGGACGCAAGCGAACGCCTCTCTTGTTTTATTTTAACGCCTCTCCTAGTCAGTCTGAAATTATATAATTTACGAATATCATCCGTGTTGATTTATATCAGTTTTATTTGGTACATATTTATAAAAAAAATATATATAAATATAAAATAACGTTCTAAATATAAATCCAGTAGTGTCCTAATCATTTAGTCCTGTCAGTCTTTCAGAAAACGAGGTGGATGGGGAAACAGTAGAGTGTGGTCTCACGGAGAACATGATCTCATATTTATTTCAAGGCTCCTTTAAAAAACAGGCCAAGTTTAACAAATTTGTACACGAGATGAAGGAGGTGGTAACAATAACACTAGAACCAGTGCCAGCAGAAACCTATCAACAAACTTCGACTACAGAAATGTAAGTATAACATCGAGTATTGTGTATTATGTTTGTCCTATGTTTAGTGGTTGACCGATATTGATTTTTTTTTATGCCTGATGCAAAATTACAACCAGGGAAGTTTCTGAAATTTGGCTGATTTGACATGGAATTACTAATTTGCATAATAACTAATAACTAAATGAATTCATTGTGCAGCCTTAAATTGAATATCTCTCTTTGTGATCATAAAAATGTAAGGTAAGGAAATGGTGAATGACATGATGTGTTTTTGAGGTTTAACATTTATTATTATTATTATGGACTTTTAAATTTGATCCAATAGGCGGTTGCTGTCATTGGTGTCATTGGTGACTCTGTTGAGGGTCATGTGAATGTCCTGCATATCCAGTACAGCAAAGTGCAACCAGACACACCAGACACCAAAGACCGAATGCAGCGAACTTTTGCGTGGCGAAGAAGGGAGATAAGAGATGGAATGACTGTGGAGGATATACTTAAGAAATACCCTTTCTTAAAAACACTCTCAGAGGTCAGTGATATCACAGATTTTAAATCAGTTCTCAGCTTAAAATAAATGTTGAATATCGATATAAACAAACAGTATGCTAAAATGATCATTCACAGTTATAACTTTTGTAAAAACATTGTAATTTTCTAAACCTTCAGGTGAACAAATAATTGTGCATTCAAGCTTAGAAATATTTGTACAGTGATATTACTAGAGGGAAATGGCAACGAAAGAGGCAACAAAGAATATTAAAATGTCTGATTTGATTTTTAGTTAATGTGAATGATTAACTTTCTCTTTCTGTCAATTTTCAGTTGTGTGATTAAGTTGACCGAATGCATTCATCAACTGTCAGTTTAAGCCAGCGCTTCAAGGATGGCTTTACCAGTATTGTGCCAAAGGTGCTTGAGCTTGTTCGAAGAAATGCTCCATTGGCCAAAGTCTACAAAGAAGCAAGAGAAGAGATGCTTGCAGAAGATCTACCAGGTATTGACATAAAACATAGTGGTTTTGTGATAATCTATTTCTGAGCTTTTTTTAAGAACTGATAGTTTTGTTAATTAAAAGTATAGGTGCTCAACAAATATATTTGTTGAAAATTTGTGCTTAGTGTCCATACAGTATCTCCATGAGAAACTGATCTAGCAGTGGGCGATATGACCAACGTCTTTCACAATATGAGTAATTTTGTTTCACGATAATAATATATCACAATATAGTTAGTTTTGCAGGAAATAAGTTTAATAAAAAAAAATTAGTCTATAAAAAAATACTAGTCTAATGTAGAGTAAAACATTCTCAAACATATTAAAGTAAACAGTAATAAAATAAGAACAAAGAATGTAATTACAAGCTATATGACAAAAAAATTACAACAGGAAAAAGGTTTTTAAAGTAATCAAAGTTTTTCAGGTGTGATTGCTGTGGATTATTTGGGGCCGTTCACATGTCACACCTAAAACACTTGGAAAACGCTAGCCGCACAGCTTTCTCCTTCTTTCTAAAGTGCTCGGTAGCTTGCGCTCCGTTGCGCCTGCCGTTGCTAAGCAACCATGACCTGCGCCCTCCATGATGATGTGGAAGTTTCAGCAAAGGATAAATGGATTTCCAGCACTGAAAATCGTTTGCAGTAGCTCTGCTACTAAATTTATTTTAAAATGGCTATCCCTGGACAGCTATGATCAGCTGTTCCTCCATCTTGGCTGAGCT
>NW_015544158.1:130496-134097 GCF_001515605.1 Sinocyclocheilus anshuiensis
TTTTTTATACTGATGAATGTCCTTTAAAAAATACATTGATTTTATTGTTGCTATTAAAACCTCGAGCTCACACTGATCATTCTTTTTCTTTCTTTCAGAAAATGAGGTGGATGGGGAAACAGTAGAGTGTGGTCTCACGGAGAACATGATCTCACATTTATTTCAAGGCTCCTTTAAAAAACAGGCGAAGTTTAACAAATTTGTACACGAGATGAAGGAGGTGGTAACAATAACAATATAACCAGTGCCAGCAGAATCCTATCAACAAACTTCGACTACAGAAATGTAAGTATAACATTGAGTATTGTGTATTATATTTGTCCTATGTTTAGTGGTTGACCGATATTGATTTTTTTTTATGCCTGATGCCGATATCTTAGAAAGCAGGGTGGCCCAGCAGCACACACAAAAGAAACTCAGTTTATATGATGTGCTAAACATTCAAAATGTGGAGTTTTTATATTTATAATATATGATGCAGTTAAGTAGGGCTGGAACGACGAATAAAATAAATATTAAAATGTATAAAAAATATTAACAAAATTACAAATTTGAACCAGGGAAGTTTCTGAAATTTGGTTGATTTGACATGGAATTACTCATTTGCATAATAAATTGTTTTTTTAATGAATTCATTGTGCAGCCTTAAATTGAATATCTCTCTTTGTGATCATAAAAATGTAAGGTAAGGAAATAGTGAATGACATGATGTGTTTTTGAGGTTTAACTTTTATTACTATTATTATTATTATGGACTTTTAAATTTGATCCAATAGGCGGTTGCTGTCATTGGTGAGGATGCATCCTCTGTTGAGGGTCATGTGAATGTCCTGCATATCCAGTAGAGCAAAGTGCGACCAGACACCTTGGTGGTCAAAGACCGAATGCAGCGAACGTTTGCGTGGCAAAGAAGGGAGATAAGAGATGGAATGACTGTGGAGGATATACTTAAGAAAATACCCTTTCTTAAAAACACTCTCAGAGATCAGTGATATCACAGATTTTAAATCCGTTCTCAGCTTAAAATAAATGTTGAATATTGATATAAACAAACAGTATGCTAAAATGATCATTCACAGTTATAACTTTTGTAAAAAATTTTAATTTTCTAAACCTTCAGGTGAACAAATATTTGTGCATTCAAGCTTAGAAATATTTGTACAGTGATATTACTAAAGGGAAATGGCAACGAAAGAGGCAACAAAGAATATTAAAATGTCTGATTTGATTTTTAGTTAATGTGAATGATTAACTTTCTCTTTCTGTCAATTTTCAGTTGTGTGATTAAGTTGACCGAATGCATTCATCAACTGTCAGTTTAAGCCAGCGCTTCAAGGACGGCTTTACCAGTATTGTGCCAAAGGTGCTTGAGCTTGTTCAAAGAAATGCTCCATTGTCCAAAGTCTACAAAGAAGCAAGAGAAGAGATGCTTGCAGAAGATCTACCAGGTATTGACATAAAACATAGTGGTTTTGTGATAATCTATTTCTGAGCTTTTTTTAAGAACTGATAGTTTTGTTAATTAAAAGTATAGGTGCTCAACAAATATATTTGTTGAAAATTTGTGCTTAGTGTCCATACAGTATCTCCATGAGAAACTGATCTAGCAGTGGGCGATATGACCAACGTCTTTCACAATATGAGTAATTTTGTTTCACGATAATAATAGATCACGATAGTTATTTTAGCAGGAAATAAGTTTAATAAAAAAAAATTAGTCTATAAAAAATACTAGTCTAATGTAGAGTAAAACATTCTCAAACTTATTAAAGTAAATTCAAATTTAGACAACTCACCTGTTCGATTAACTTCTGATGACCTCTTTGACCAGACGTTGTCACTAACACTGACTAGGGCATGACAGGTATACAGTCCTGCATCCGCTGAAGAGATGCTGAGGAGCAGCAGGGAGCAGTTTCTCTTCTCCTTGTTTAGGAAGAGTTGCGTCCTATCTACATAGGACTCATCTATGATGCTTTTGTCATGCGGATGAACATTCACTACTCTCTGACCTTTTACCCATATCAGTTCTTTGGGGTCATTAGAACAGTTACATGATAAAAGTACATCCTGTCCAGTGAATCCAGTCTTAGCAGATTTCACTGTTTGTGCCACTGCAGAACCATCTACAACAATAAAATAAACAATCGTTACATACATATACAAAACAATAGGCATACTCATCTCTCTGATTTCTTTTGTTTTTGTGTAGATTTCATAGAAAATAGTTTTTTTATATTCAAACGAAATATAAAACAAAGGCAACCTGTGTAAACATATACAGAATTGTTTGTTTGTTTATGTATTTATTTATTTTATATATACATATATATTTTTTTTTTAATTGAAGGGGGGGATCTATTTCATGGAAATGTTAAATAATAACCCCATTAATTACAGTAAATATTACATTTAAAAATAATAATGCTATAGTAACAATATGTCGCTTGGGGCCTCCAGTGCTGATTGTGAGGGGGCCATCTTACCTCAAGGGTCTAATTTTATCTTTTTACTTCAAAATAAAAACTACATTTTACTCCACAAATCCAAAAACACTTATATGTCCACAGATCCCTCATGAACAAACAGACACAAAATCAACTTTGATATTCAGCAAAACAATGTCAGACATCACTATTTTCCAAAAACACAAAATTAGATCAATTAACCTCAAAACTGTTTAGACTGACTAACTCTCACAAATGCTGATATTCAAATGAAATGACAAAATTAAAAATAGCATAGCCATTCATCAAAAGTGCTGAGATGAGACTTTGAACGGGTTTAAGTAGAATAGATGACAGCTTCACTATACAGGTATTTGCAGCAATTTTTGGTAAACATTACATGATATTATGCATTGATTATTATGTCGATGATATTTACAGTATCATTTTATTCTGGAGAGTGATGGAGAGGCAACATTAATATGGTTTTATATTTTTTCTTTTATCGCGAGCATCGTTCTAAGCTCAGGGCTGCTGAAAGGGTGTGGCGCAAATCAAAAAATACTACTGACCTTAATGTGTATCAGTCACTCCTCTCTTCCTTCTCTGCTAATGTCTATCATAACAAAATTAACAATTCGTCTAACTCTTGCATGCTCTTTAAAACATTTTCCTCGCTCCTTTGTCCTCCTCCTCCCCCTCCTTCATCAACTCTAACAGCTGACGACTTTGCCACGTTCTTCATTAATAAAATTAAAACCATCAGTGCACAATTTTCCACACCACAATCTGTCAAGCACATCTTACCAGCAAACATACACTCGTTCACATCCTTCTCTTCACTCTCTGAGGCAGAAGTCTCCAAACTCATCCTTTCTAATCAACCTACTACTTGTCCACTTGATCCTATTCCTAAACAGATACATTTATATAAATGGATGTTTTATGTGCCCTCTAGAAGCTTGCATTCTGCAAGTGAACGTCACTTTATTGTGCCATCCCAAAGAGGCACAAAATCACTTTCTCTGACTTTTAAATTAAATATTCCCTCCTGGTGGAACGACCTGCCCAACTTAATCCCATCTTCAAGAATCGGCTAAAAACACATCTCTTCCATCTTTATTTGACCCTCTAACTCTAGCACTCTCTATTCC
>NW_015544158.1:134278-134751 GCF_001515605.1 Sinocyclocheilus anshuiensis
CCCAACTCAATCCGAGCAGCTGAGTCCTTAGCCATCTTCAAGAATCGGCTAAAAACACATCTCTTCCATCTTTATTTGACCCTCTAACTCTAGCACTCTATATTCTAATTCTATTCTTTATATAAAAACAAAATCTAAAACTTACCCCTTTTAGACTTGCACTCTTTATTTACTAACTGCTTGTTTTCTTAAAAAAAAAAAAAAACTAACACTTGCTTCTCTAATCTTTATTCATTCTATATATTTGTTTTCTTTTTATTTATTATACAATTATAATTCTGACTTTCTGACTTCTGATTAACAACAGCACAAAAGGCCTCTAACACTAGCTTGCTCTATTCTTTGTCTATTCTGTCTGTTTTCTTTTTATTATATGATTTAAAAAAAAAAAAACATGCTATGTGTACTGCGTTAAGCTAACTGAGACTTGTTATAGCACTTGCTTATCATTGCTCTTTTGTTGATTTTGATTG
>NW_015544158.1:134821-139007 GCF_001515605.1 Sinocyclocheilus anshuiensis
GCATTGTCCTCATTTGTAAGTCGCTTTGGATAAAAGCGTCTGCTAAATGTCTAAATGTAAATGTAATGTTTTCTTGTATTTAAACCTCAGGTATTGCTTACTTATAATGTGACCATACAGCTTAACTCTTTTTCAGTTAAATACATGTTCTATATTTTAGTTCAATAATATTTATTTAATATTTTAAGGAGATATTTTGGTACTAAATACTATTTGTGCAATAATTATGGTCCATTAATGACTTAAAATATTTTTTCTAGTAGTTTTATTACTTATATTACAATTAGTGTAGTATTTAAGGTTAAAATAGAGAAAGGGTTTTAAATTCCAATGCAAAGAGGCAAATTAGAGTCATTTGGTGTCTGGAAAATTAATATTAATATGTAATGCCATGGTTTAAGCACTAGATGCCTGTATGGCTGTTTAAAGGGTTAGTTCACCCAAAAATGAAAATTACCCCATGATTTACTCACCCTCAAGCCATCCTAGGTGTATATGCAAAGAGGCAAATTAGAGTCATTTTGTGGTCAGAAAAAAAAAACATTTTCAATTGTAATGCCATGGTTAACCCACTATAGGTACCTGTATGGCTCTTTACTAAATTGTATCTAGAATATTGCAGGTCATACCTATATACCTTATATATTACTTATATAAGTAGGGGAGAGCGGGGCACAATGTAACACTTTTTGATTTTCTCAGTTTATGTAAATCCACATGGGGTTTATAGTATAATTTTTTTTATCCACGGTAATTTTACACTTGAATGAATGAATACGTTGCTTTGTTTCATAATTACAGTGTATGCATTTTTCTTTATTTACCCTCAAAAAATGCAAGTGAAATGTGACAACATGCCCCGTAGGTGGGGTACATTGTAACATCTGAGGGGCACGTTGTAATATGACAGCTTAAAATATTATCTGATCTAATGAAAAAAAGTTACAAGACAAACTAAAATATTTTGTCAATAAAATAAAATTACAAAAAATTTTAAATAAAATAATGGCGTTTTTTTAAGAATGAAAAATGATCTGATTTTGGAGTTTGACAATGAACAAATTGCAACCATGCTTGGGATGGCCCACATAAACGAGCAAAAATGCTTTACATTTCTTTAAATAATACACTTCTGAGCATTAAACATTGACTGTCAGTCTTTATTCGCCTATTCCTCGTGGTTTCTCATTAAAATACATGAACGTAAATTGTGTAAATTACATTGCTAATGTCATAATAGCGCATTGTAACGCAGTGTTACAACGTGCCCCATCTGCGCAACTGGAATTAAAACTTGGTTAGTGTCTTCTGCTATTATTAGCGAAGCATTAAAAAACTATCTAAACTGATAAATAACAGATTTGAGATTAAAATAATAGCAGATTTGCCTCATTTTAAATGAATACTAAAAACTGATGAAAATTTTACTTAAGCCAGAAATGTACTTTTACTATGGTAAAATAAATGTTCAAAATATTTTTTTAATTTTGGCGCAGTTTTCTCTCTATATAGTGTTGATATGGCAGCTTTTTTATGGCAACTTTTGTGACGCTAGCATGTGTGGAAATATTCAAACCACGTGTGTTACAACTAACCCCGCGTTACTTTGTGCCCCGCGCTCCCCTATACATAATGAATGCAAGCAAATACTGAATTTAACCCCAAGTTTAAAATGGTGCTAAAGAAGCCTTGTCCTATTATTTGTCAATGTCCTATTATTTAAATAATTCAGGCATGTAGCCTATTTTGTATCTTAAGTTTTAGCTAGACGTATTACAAATTAATTTCTATAGCGATTGGAGTAATGTGTCCCCACTTATAGACATCCTTGACCTAACTGGGGAGAGGTTGTGAAGCTAATAAAACTTAAACTCATGCAATGGTCACATGGCTTTAGTTATTTCTAATTATTTTTTCAGTAGCTATAAACAGGTGTGTTACACTAATACAAATCGAACACAAGGCTTAGCGATTGTCCCTGCTTGCTGTTCATTCACTCAAATGTTTTAATGTATCGGTCAAATTCTGCGGTTTCCTCACTGACCACCTCCAGTCTACAACTCCACTCTCTTCCACACTCTCCAGACGTGTGGTCAGCTGACTTTCACTGGAGCAGCTGTGTGCAGTCGTGCATTCTCATTTCTCACAAAGCACAACCAGCACAGACGATAGAGGAGCACGGAGCTGAAAATCACGACAGAAAAACCCTGATCCGCTCAGGACGTTTATCCATCAGGACGTGCTACGTTTGGGAACACAGCCATGGGTATGGACCGTACGGTATTCCTGCTGTCAATGCTGACGACTCTGTCGCTTGCCATCGAGGTAAGAATAGTGATTGTGTAATGGAGAAGGAGGTTGATTCTCCTCCATGCTTTAAAGGATGGCCTGGGAGCGAAGGAGGAAAAATACGCAAAGCGAGAGCTTGACACGGTTGCAGACAGACATTTTGAGCGCTGCGGTATTGTCAGTGGCGTATTCCAGCAGGATAGTTCTTTCTGAATGCAATGGGTTTTCTTTGCCATCAGTGTTTTAAATCAATTAAAAAGGTGTTGGGTGGAGGCTACTGGTGCAGCAGGATCGCCCGGTTTACACAAATATTAGGCATAACGGGCGAACTGTAGCGCGTTAAAGTGATACATATCATTGAGAAAAGACGTGCATCAGTCTGACATCTTTATAGGAAAGCATTGATTGTTTTAATATTTGGTAGTCATATGCTCACCTTCATATGAAAACACATTCGAAGGACGTGCTGATTAAGAATTGCACGGTGGAAAATGTTGCTATGGCGGTTTTATGTCGCTGTTTTTATGTTAGTGCAAATAAATATGGATCAGAAGAACATTATTAACTCGTGTCATGCAGATGCGGCTGGTGTAAACACAGTGACTGACAGCTCTTTGTCAAGGAGCCATGTGTTTAAAGAACGCAGTCCCTCACCACTTGCAATGTATTTTTACACACAAAATAAAGAAACATAACACCTACGGCTGGTTTGCAAGATTGCAGTGCTCCATTTTGGGCGAATAAATGCTGTGGCAGCAATCCGGCGGCCCTCCTGAACCATTCGAGCATCAGAGGAAAATCATTCGTCCGCGGCGCCTTTGCGCATTTAATATTCACAGTGTTTTATGAAGGAATTTGCTTTGTTATGTGGGCATGATTGTTAAAATCCGTAAATGTTGTGGTACTGGTTCAGGTTGGAGAGATTTTGGAAGGAATGTAAGAAAAGATGTTAGTTGACAGAAGCAAGATGGCGTCAGTGAACTGCGGCGGTTCATTTTTTTTATCATCCAAAGGGTTTAAAGGCAAAAATCTGCTCTGGATGGATTTAACCTGATTCTCGCGCCCACAAACAGACGCGGTTAATGCATTGCATGCACAGATTATTTTTATGTTGGTACATGCATATTAAGTTTAAGTCATTGACACCTAATTAGTTTACACACATAATAGAGATATTTAATTCTATAATGCATTTCCATAATATAGGCCTACACGTGATGTTGTTATAGTTCCTTAATATATGGTATAAGCCTATATGTGGTACCAATATCAGGGTGCAAATAAGGATCAGGGCTTTGGGGACATCAAACAAAAAGTGTGGAGGGGAGGATGTCTTAAAGTGCGTAAATATAGGTCAATATTACAAATATTTCAACATTATTTTTTCAGTAATCATGAAACATCCAATGCCAATTAGTGTGTATTTTCACATGGTAAGTTACCAAACAGGCCGTCACAAAGAAAATTAGGTTACTATTGTGTTTATGAAGATGCCTGATCTTCAGGTTATTTTGTGGGGAACCAGTTTGTAACATTATAGAACAATTTAGACGTCACAGTTACGTCACTTGCAGCTGCACGCGCATAGTGGTTGCAGAAAAACACTGGGAACAAGTGGAGGTAAATGGGTAAAATCCATGGAATAAAAGAAAAAAAATATTTTTGTGCCTTTTGATGTCAAGATCGGAATGCAAATAATTTTTATAGAATACTGTCGTCAAAGACGCCATTTGAAGCTAAACGCAGACGTTTAAATGGACATACTATGGGTGAAAACTGTTATGATTAAGTTACTCTACTTTTAAAGCATAAATTCGATTTAAACAATAGGTCTACATATTATTCACATATGCTGTTCATATGGGACGTATTGTATTAGCCCTACAGTTACAGCATG
>NW_015544158.1:142081-153565 GCF_001515605.1 Sinocyclocheilus anshuiensis
GAATAAAATGTTTTTGTTTACAAGCAGATACCCTGTTCTTTTGATGTTTTGTATGTTCAGATATTCATGTAACAACATATATACAAATTAATACCTAAATAGGGACGTAGTAATGTATGATGTAAAGTTCACTTAAAGAAAACTTGCGAGTATACTTGCAGTATAAAACTACTAAACTATAGTTTACTGAGACTATACTTCAAGGTAGGGCTGCACGCATGCGATATTTAATGCGCATCTTGTCAGAAAGCCGGTTCTGTAATCAGCGGTAAATCTCCATCACCTGAGCACAGGAACAGTTTTTTCCCACATGCTATATTCAGTCTGAACAATTAATCTTTCATAATTATATATCGTCCATCACAACTAACATAGTTATACTTATATTAAACTGCACACTTTGTAAATAACATATCTGCACACTAATAAACATATCTGTACATTTATCTAAATAATTACATTTTTTCCTATACTTCTATTTCTGTATATAGTACATTATTCAATTTTTCTTTTTTATTATATTAGTGTTATATTACATCCCTACTGTGTTATTCCTATGTATGTCTGCACTATCATGTATGTCTGCACTATGTTTGTACTTTCTTCTATACTGGAAGCTCCTGTCGTCAAGTCAAATTCCTTGTGTGTGTAAACATACTTGGTAATAAAGCTCTTCTGATTCTGATTCTGATTCTGATATACTAGAAAGTGGGCCAATTTAGTCCCAAGGAGTATTGAAATAGTACACTTACAAGTATACTACTAGTACAAGGATATTTGTATACTTACTACATAAAGTATACTTAAAAATATACTTGAACTTTACTTAAGTATACTTAATAAAATAAACTTGAAGTATACTACTTTTTGGTAAGGGCTGCCGCTTGAAAACCCTCATTTTCTGCCTCCAGATAGGCTCCGCCCACAACAAACGTCATCCCTGTTTCGGATCTGTAAGACTATCCCACTCTAACGTCAATTTCGTTGAATAACAGTGCTTATCGCTGGGTGACAAGCTCTTGTAATTTGCGGAGAACATTTTGAAAATGACATCTAATCAATATAATTTATAATCTTTTTAAACCTAGCTATTTTGTACCCTATCCGTGAAATTCTCTAGCTATAAAGGCTATCTCTCCCGGGTTTTCTGCAACCATGATGCGCGCGCATCCTGAATGTTTACAAACCTATAATTGGTCTATAGGAACGTTCTTTTTAGGTTTCATTTTTAACAACCAAAAATTTATGTTTCTAGAACATTCTGCGAACCAAAAAATTGTTAGCTGGGATACTGCTCAAGCTTTGTCTGCTTGGATCGGTATTAGATAATGTATCACCAAAACAAATAGGCTAGATACTGTTATTGTTTTTCACATTTTTATTGATTCTTATGCCACAATTATATCACAACAACTGTATGAAATCAAATATATGGGTTTTAGTCCATGTGTGTTAGCTTTGAGGTCGTCTGCTACTGCATTCCTAAACATTCACTAAATTCATGTCAGTTGTATTGATGGGGTGGGATTGTGTAAAAAATGGCTTATTGTGATAGGAATGTAAAAAAAAATATTTGAGTTTTGATCAGAAAAATATCTTTAGAACTTCCTTTTAAAATTTGACCCTTTGTAAGACATTATATAATTTGAAATTTGCACACTGACTGCTGCAAGAAATAAGCTTTTTTCATTAGAGGTGTCATTTGTATGTAGTGTGCCAAAACAAGCTTTGAGAGTTTGTGTTGTCACCTCTTTACTGGTCACCATATCTATAAACAAGCTGTTTTACCTGAAAGCTCTCTTGCTTAGTCTGCTTATAATTAGTAAACCTATTTTCAGTCAGCTTCCATCTGAAAAAGGGCTTCCTTTGTTTGACTGGGAAATGTCAGTGGAACATGTAATCATGGTCAGTTTTAAATTATGTCTTTGAGTGGTACAAAAAAAAATACCTCATTGATTTTGACAACCTTAAAGATTAAGCCAGAGCTGAATGGCTCTTGAAAGCTGCACATTTCATTTTGATAGATGTACTAATGTGGATCCTGAGCTGCTATGACAACCTGGCTGAGACACTATTTTGGGAGACTGATATTCGCAGATGATTAGCTTTTACGAATGGTTCAGCGGCTGTGTCAATATTAAAGCATTTCATACATCATGCATTGACAGCACCATTGTAATAATCCAATCTAAACAGTACATGTAAACTGATCTATAGCTGATATTCGTGTCTAACACATAGTTTTCCTAAAGAGCTAACTACTGTACTGCAGCCAGCATAATTACATTATTCTGTTTTAATTGCTCTACAGCAGAGGGATGTTTTATTGCACTGTAACCAACCACCAAACCATTTGTTAAAAGGTTAAAAAGAACAAAACATTTCCAGACAGAATCTATCTATCTATCTATCTATGTACTTAATGAGACAGATGCATATTTTAGACAGCTGGCTATATCAGCACTTCCACTGTTTGTTACCCAGGACAAAAGAGGGAAAACACAACAGTCCCATAATTCCTCACGCTCAGTTGAACAGACTGGGTGGGTCTGGTTGTAAGGAACCTTTGTGACACACTGGGTCGAGGCCAGGCCAAAGACACACAAAAGAGGACAGCCATTATTCTCCCTCCCTCCCTGTCTCATGTCTACTGTCTGCTGTGTAAAGACTGGAATAATGGCTGGTGAAATTCAGCTTTGCCATCACAGAAATAAATTATATTTTAAAATATATTAAAATAGAAAACAGTTCTTTTAAATTGTAATAATATTTCACAGTATTACTGTTTTTCCTGTATTTTTGATCACATAAATTCAGCCTGGGTTCACATATAAGAGGATTCTTTCAAAACATACAAAAATCTTACGGACCCCAAACTTTTGAACTGTAGTGTATAAACAGTATATGCTTACAGTATATACTTATGTACTATGTAGTATTCAATATTTTATTGAGATGGCTTCAAAGACTTACCCCCTAAAATCTTTTCTATGATTTGAACACTAGCAACAACAGCATAAATAAAGCCTGCAAACAGTACAATAATAATCCTATACCAGCCACCAATAATAATAATAATAGATTTTATTTATAACGCACTTTATATTCAAACAGAATCCCAAAGTGCACCACATCATTTGTTCACGTCACAGTGCATGCTAGGAACTCACAAACCCAACATTGTTCAATATTTAAAGGGGTCATATGATGCGATTTCAATTTTTCCTTTCTCTTTGGAGTGTTTGCCGCAAGCCCGCTGGACACTCCTTCGTCGAATCCGCCGGCCGCGCCGTTCTCAAGCCCGCCGACCGTTCCTCACTCAAGCCCGCCCGCTGCCGCTCACTCTAGCCCACCTGCCTCCGCTCACTCAAGCCTGCTGCCGCTCACAGCGTGAGTTTTGAGCAGTGTAGATTAGCGCTTGTTGTTTGTCATTTCTCCGATCACAAATGCAGGCATGGTTTTATGTTTACGTGGCGCGATGCAATGCAACGCTTAAAAAGACAGTATAAGTCATTATAATCCGTAATTATGTCCCCACTGGATGCAACAAATGCCTCGTTTATAATGGGTTTTAATGTTTTTGTCTCGTCGCTCCGGCCGGGACACGGCATCACAGTATGGTAAGGGGCGTAACATTTCCGTCACACGCTTGAGGTATTCGGCCAATCACAACGCACTGGATAACTGACCAATCACAGCAAACCTCGCGTTTCAGAACGATGAGCTTTGTAAAAATCTACGTGTTTGAGAAAGGCGGGGCATAGAGGAGAAACAATAATGTACAGTATGTGAAAAATAATGTGTTTTTTTAACCTTAAACTGCATAAACACATTTAATTACACCAAATACAAAAAATAATGTTCTTTTTAGCAACATCATATGACCCCTTTAAGTGTTTACGTAGTCGACTCACTGTTTGGCTAGTTAGGACAATATTTGGTGCAATATTGTTATTGTTAATGTGTATGTGTGTAATTCAAAGTAATTTCCTTGTATTAGTAAATCAAACAATACTGATGCCTCGGTCCCAGTGGACTTCACAGAGCATGTTTTGTGGACATTGTAATATTTAGTACTAAGTAATTAGATGGGTAAACCTGCTGTTACCTACATCTATCAGATGCTCATAATCACAGTAACTATTTGCTGAATCCATGTTCTTCCAATCACATTTGCTGTTTTTCCTCTTTACATTGTAATCCTGTCTCTGTCCATAAGTCATATTGTAATTAGGACAGTCAATCAATAAAAATGTGATCTGGCTATTTCAATGATATGCTGATTAACTAATCAAGTTAATCACAGTTGATTGTATGTATCAGTATTTGCTTAGAAATGCCCCCCACATGAAGACAGCTGAAGATCATAGGCTTATGTGATAATGGTTCCTCATGTTACCGCTGATTGTGCTGTTGGCAGGTGCCATCGGATGACTCAGTGGGCTTGTTGGCAGAGCCCCAGGTGGCCATGTTTTGTGGGAAACTCAACATGCATATCAACATCCAGAGTGGCAAGTGGGAGCCGGATCCAACTGGCACCAAGAGCTGCATCAGCACCAAAGACGGCATCCTTCAGTACTGCCAAGAGGTAATGAGAGAAAAAAGAGATATAATATGAGAATGAGTTTTGCTGCAGTGTCAGTGTTACTTGTCAATAGCTTACACAGATTGGAAAACATCATTGTATCATGACTACTTTAGTAATTAAAGTCAATTCTGTCATGACAACTCCCGGAGGGATTGGCATGGTAATGTATATGACAATGTTAATGTATTTGGTCTTGGCGGAATAGATCTGCTACGCTGCTGCTGCTGCAGCAGAGCAAGTACCGAGACTTGCTACTGCCAATACATCCACAACATGCTGCTGTGAGCATGTAAGAAATATAGCTGCTGCAAATATAACATACATGAAATAACCCCCATATAGCATACATGAATCACCTCGTAGCAGATGGAGCTGGGGAAGGTGGAGGGTTTCTGTAGCAAGCACTAATCATATATTTGAATGTTGAGCATCGAGCTCATTGGCTACCGATACAGGAGAGAACCAATCAGCTATGCCATGTGATAATGATGTCATTAGGTCAGATTAAGTTAGACCTATCGGACTGCGCCATCTAGAGTGTCATGCCAGAACTCTATATTTATATAATGGAAATCACAATAATTAATAGCCAAGGGCCTTCTGAGTATTACATAAGCATGTCAAGTTCTATTAAGTGGTTGAGTTTTGCAAAGGCTGATGATTTTATTTAGATAGCTGTGTGGCCGATAGCCAATATAATGCCAATAACATTCAATGGTTTGGAGACAGTAAGAATTTTTTTAAAGAAATTAATACTTTTTTCAGCAATGGTGCATTAACTTGATCAAAAGTGACTGTAAAGACATTTATAATGTTACAAAAGGTTTCTATGTAAAATAAATGCTGTTCTTTTGAACAGAAAATCCTGAAAAATATTTTCAGTTTTCACAAAAACATTAAGCAGTAAAAATGTTTTCAGTATTGATAATAATAATAAAAAATGTTTCTTGTGCACCAAATCAGCATATTAGAATGATTTCTGACATGAATAAATTACATTTTAAAAGAACTGAAAACCGTTCTTCCAGATTTTAATAATATTTCACAATGTTACTGTTTTAACTGTATTTTTGATCAAATAAATGCAGCCTTGGTGAACATAAGAGACTTCTTTCATAAACATTAAAAAAAAAATTATACCAACCCCAAACCTTTGAACGGTAATGTATGTTTTCAAATGAGAGTGCATAGTACATACAAATATCTGAAATTAAATGTTTATTTTACCAAATATATACTGACAATTTTGTCAAAAATATTTGAAATCTAAATGGACCGTGTTTACACATCCCTGGTCTTATTGTGCAAAGAGAAATTTCTGCAACTAAATATCAGCCGCCCATAAAGGGGTTTGAGGATTTGGTTGTGAGAGAAAACAGGCTGAAAAATGTGAAAATGTGAAAAGAAACAGTTCTTTTTTTGAGGAGTAATTGGAATTAATTATCGCCGACTGTGATGGGGGGAAGGTGATTTAAAATTAAGCCACAAATTTTCATTTCTGCACATCACAATTGTTTATATTTTCTACATTCTGATATGAATTCTGACTTCCCAATGGTTAAAATCAATAAATCTTTTTTTTCTCATCATATAGCCTATTTTACTTGGAAATAGGTCAGATTGTGAAAGTAAAATGGGTTGCCAATGGCTTTTCTGTTCAGCCACATCTGGTAATTGTACCCTGACTTGACTCCCACAGGTATACCCAGACCTCCAGATCACTAACGTAGTCGAGGCCAACCAGCCCGTCAGCATCCAGAACTGGTGCAAAATGGGTCGTCGCCAGTGCCGCAGTCACACGCGCATTGTGGTCCCCTACCGCTGCCTGGGTACGTACGTGTGTTTACAAGGCTATCCTTCAACGTGATGCTTACATCAGAGTGCTCCGCCACTCCTGGGGTATTAATCTGGATTTGTGGAACATTAAACTAATGCTTTTAACGTGGTTGTTGTGTGATTTCCTATCAGCCTTCTGTATCAGATAAGATGAGATTCATCAAAACACATTAAGGGTATCAACATTTGCTTGTTGATATTTTACCCTGCAATGAACATATCAGCAGAAATCTATCTGAGCACCTGGTGAGCAAATGTTTGTTTTTGTTTTTTATTAGTTGGGGAGTTTGTCAGCGATGCCCTCCTCGTCCCAGATAAGTGCAAGTTCCTGCACCAGGAGCGAATGGACATGTGCGAGAGTCATCTGCACTGGCACACAGTAGCCAAAGAGGTCAGAGGTCACACCACATGACATTTACACATTCACAAAGTTTTAAAGCCACGGGGAGCTGTAATTTGTACTTGAACAAGCCACATCTGGCACCTAGTTTAGTGTATCCCTATCTTACATGCTTCTGAACAGATGTTTATGCTATGACTTGAATTTATGTTTACTATGTTTAATATAATTTTTTTGTTCTGTTTTTGTTAACCAGAAACATCCAAATATATCAATTCTGTTTGCATGGTAAATAATGCTGTAGGCAGATTATGATTGAATAGAATGTATAATTCATCTCTATCTAACCCACGAGAGCGTTCTACTTATAGCTATGATGACTCAGCACCTTATACCTCTCTCGCTTTCGTTCTCCTTCGCTTGTTCCCTGTGGTTGCCCCTCTGCAGTCCTGCGGTGATCGTTCCATGAATCTCCATGACTACGGTATGCTGCTACCGTGTGGCATCGACCGTTTCCGTGGTGTCGAGTTTGTGTGCTGCCCTATGGAGGAGCAGAAGGAGTTAGACAGCGAGGAGCAGGAGGAGGCCAACTCAGATGTGTGGTGGGGCGGCGCAGAGGCCGAGTATACTGACGGCAGGTACACAAACACAAGTAGTTCTTCAAAGCTTTAAGAGTACTGACACTGTTTTCCAGGCAACTAGTGAAAATGTTTATTTTTATTAAACAACGTTTTTGTTACAATTTACAGTATATTAACAAGATATTTATAAATGATAAAACATAAAAAATAAAGAAAAGATTTAAAATAACAGTATTTTTGCATCTCCCCTTTGCTTTAATAACTGCAGCATTTGAGCTGCATGAACACCACAAGTTTGTGTAAAATCTGTTGATTAGATGAAAAGCATCTCATACAGCATATATTTCGGGGGGTCAAAATGTATGCTAAATATAGGTTGGAAACAGTGCTACATATTTTCAAATTGAAAATGTATTCAGTTTCAGCTTTCAAATACCAAAATGTTTTGCCAAATATACTTGAAGAGGCAAGAAAACACATTTCTATATCAATATATGAAAGTTGCCAAAAATGTATGAGGAAATACAAGTGATTTATTGTAAATATATTTTAAAATTAAAATATTAGCAATACATATTTTAATAATATAATAATATAGGTAACACTTAAGGATAGGAACAAATTCTCACTATTAATTAGTTGCTTATTAGCATGCATATTACTAGCATATTGGCTGTTTATTAGGACTTATAAAGCACATATTTTGCATGACCATATTCTACATCCTTAATCTTACCCAATACCTGAACATAACAACTACCGTAAGTCGTAGTTAATAATGAGAACTGGACCTTAAAATAATGTATGACCGTAATATAATATAATATAATATAATATATAAATAATATAAATATCTATTTTTGCCATATGTGATATTTGTGCTTTAATTGAAGAATATCTAACCAACTGAACAAAGAAGTTCTCATGACAAACTTGCTTGTTTGATCAATGACTAAGAAATATATATTTTCTATATTAATAAAATGTAATAAATATGTTCTATAAATAAATATTTCACATTCATATTTAACGTTTTTCATGTTTAACATTTTCCACACTTCTAGAAATCTGTTCATTTTCTGGTTTAAATTCTATTTTGAATCCCATATTTTCAGTGTAGTCTCAGAAATGTATATGTCATGATCTTCATACATTTTTGCATTACAGCGTACTGAGAGAACAGGCCCCGACCAAACCAGAGCCTGCAGTGACTGAGGATGATGAGGATATCGACAACGAGGAAGAGGATGTCTGGGACAACGATGAAGATGGTGACGGTGAAGATGATGAAGACGAGGAAGATGACGATGAAGACACTGATGAACAAGACACCAGTCAGCAGACCTCCAACGTTGCCATGACAACCACCACCACTACCACAACAGAGTCTATAGAGGAGGTTGTGCGAGGTGGGATTTCATATGTTGACATTATACATTTCAGTAGTACATTTCCAAACATTAAAAACACTAACATACCGTTATGACTACAACTATGAATACTAATGAGATCATGTGGCATTTCAAGACATGAAGTTTGAACCATCATTGTGTAGCTCCTTAGATAGGCAAAACTTGAGCAAAACGTTACAAATTAACACTTAAACAAATCCACTGAGTGTCTCTTCCCCATCAGCGGTATGCTGGGCCCCTCCTCGGTCGGGGCCGTGCCATGCCAAGCTATCCCGCTGGTATTTTGTGGTGCAGACGGGCCGATGCGCCCCCTTCATGTTTGGGGGCTGCGGGGGTAACCGCAATAACTTTGAATCAGAGGAGTACTGCGTGGCTGTCTGCAGCAGCAGTGTGTGTAAGTCCAGATGTCTCCTGAGAGGAAGTCCATCTCTCCGCTAATCAGCACATCGTCTCTTTCTCACTTTCTTCGCTTCATTCGTGCCAAACTCACAAGCTCAGCAGATGGCTGGATGCTTTAGCTCGCATGGATTACAGGTCTCTGTGAGGTGACTGTATAGGCAGAGCATCTTGTTCTTTTAGTTTAAACTCCTGCTGTCTTTTCTGAGCACTGGAACTTTTCTTTAACTCTTTAACTCTCCATCTGTGTCTACAGCACCATGGTAAAAGAAATAATATTATTGTGATATAAAAATCAGGATTTAAAATAAGTTAAAACACTGGGTATAGGGCTGAGTGGTGTGAGACTAGTTAGTTTTACAGTTTTGATACTGTTCTGAATTTGTTAGATAATGGGAAGCTGTTTGGGCACTGATGCTGGAATTAATATATGTGTATGTATGTGTAGCCTATATATATATATATACTGTATATATATATATATATATATATATATATATATACACAGTGTGTAACTGAATTGTACAAAAATAGGCAAAAGAGAATGGTTATTTGTAATAATATATAAATAAACTGTGAAACAAAGTTTTATAACAGTTTTGTTTCGCTTTTATTTTGAATGTTCCTTTTTGAAGTTTGACATACTGAAGACAAAAATCATGTTACATTTTTGTATCATTAGCAGTGCTCAAAACTAAAAAAATATTTTGATAACTTATACAAGCTAATCTGTTATTACTCGTGCATAAAAATTACATGGTATATGCATATTATTGAGCTAACAACAGTTTAACTTAAAGAGTTACCAAAAGTGAGTCGTTCAAAACTTCAGAAGTGTACGTTGGATGATTTTTATGACTAGTCCCACAATGTTCTGGAATGCTCCAGAAAGCACAAGAATATTCCAGAATGTTACAGAAACTTCTAGAATGTTCCCATCCTTGCAAAAACAAAATATCTTTAAAAAAAATATATATACTGTATATATATATATGTGTGTGTGTGTGTGTGTGTGTATATACACTTCTAGAATGTTCCCATCCTTATATATATATATTTTTTTACTAGATGGAAATGCTCTCCATACCGTAGTTACAGTGTATTTTGAGTGTCAGCCTCCAGAGGTTTCAAATTTGATACCGTGAATGTTTGTTTGTGTTTTTTTTTTTTTTTTTCAGCCCTCATCCTGACAGGGCATATTCCTCGCAGCCGGTCTGGCTGTTCCCGCATGCTCGCTGTCAGAAAGTGTCACAGCAGCTTCACAGGAGCTGCTACAGAATACACACACAAGCTACACACACGTACAGCGGCAAAAAAAGCTTTTGGACACTTATGCCACACTTACATATGTCACTGCATTACAAAATATCAAACCACCTTGCATTTATTTTAAAGAAAGAAATTCACAGGCCCACTTTTCAAACAAAACCGTTTACAAAAAGACATCTGTTATGTTTAAAATAGTAAAACAGTAGATACGCTGTTTAAAATTAAGACATTTTACTCTTAGTGGAGCGTGTCTGCATGTCTTTATGAAATTAAAACTGAAAACTGCTTACTTTTTGAATACTTTTAAATTCCTGGTCTTATTGTTCATTATTAATTGATGCACATTATTATAAATTAAGTTTTGCAACAAAGTCTAGTGTAATTTGTTTGCATATGCCACGTATTTAATGTTTTCTACTAAATGCAGTGACATTCATATATTATTAAGTGTCTTAAGTGTCAAAACACTTTTTGGGGTCACTGTATATACTGCACACAGATGTACCATACTCAATGATTTTCCAGCAGCTTTTAACTCTCTGAGTGCACCTTTGGCAAAAGCAATCTCGCATAAATGTTTCTGTCTCTGCTAACCAGTTTTAACCTGCACCTGAACTAGCTGTTCTTTCTGAGGAGTCTGTGCTCTCTTTGCCGTAAGGAAGATTCTCTGGCTCACATTTATCTGTTTTTTTACTTTTTTGAGAACAAGACTTCTCACTTTCTCTAGTGCCAACCATGGCCCCGAGCCCTGCTGATGCTGTGGATCATTACCTGGAAGCTCCAGGAGATATGAATGAGCACACCCGCTTCCAGAAGACAAAGGAGAGCCTGGAGGCCAAACACAGAGAGGAAATGTCAGAGGTGGGAACCTGAGTAGAGTGATACATTGCAGTTATATTGGAGGTACAGCAGTGGGGTGAAGTTCTCTTACAAAAACAGTGTGGTGGTAGTAGGGCTGGGCAATAGCACTGAAAAACATTTGATCATTACATACATATATATATATATATATATATATATATATATATATATATATAGTATATACACATTTTACATACACAC
>NW_015544158.1:153646-175180 GCF_001515605.1 Sinocyclocheilus anshuiensis
GCTGCAATATAACAAAGAGTGAAAAATTGAAGGGGGTCTGAATACTTTCCGTACCCACTGTATATATATATATATATATATATATATATATATAATGTGTGTGTGTGTGCGTAATCTGTCTTTAACTACTACTATTTTTAGTAATACATTTAGTAATAAATAGCAATCTTTACCTGTATGTTTTTTACTAAAACATTTAAAGCATAAAAATGAAACATACTGTATATATGAACAATTTGAGTGACACAAATAAATAGCTAAATCTGAGTTTTGAATCAGTTCAGTGAAACTAACAGTTTGAAGTGATTCATGAAAATGTATCAACCATTTATTTGGAGCTTGGCAGTGTATAATTAAAGATACACATTCAAAGCAGAGTTTTTGTCATTTTATTCTATTAAAAAAAACAAAAGAAAAAGTATTTCAAAAAATTGTATTAAAATAGTATTAATAGTAAATGAATATTTAGTTAGGAACAATTATTTATTAACACATTTTTTAAGTATTTACATTATTATGTTATATGTTATGTTATGTTATATGTTATGTTACGTTATGTTTATTACCATTGTACATGTCCAAAAACATGGCAGTACCATGGTTTTTGTTAATAAGTGTTCAGAATTCATTTGATAACTGTCAGACTCTGTTCCATGTTTTGTCTGTGTCTTGCTCCCCAGGTGTTCCTTTCCCATGTTTAATTTGTCCCAGGTGTTCCCCATGATGGTTCATGGATCCCAGGTGTGTGTCTCGTCATCCCCTCCTCCTGTGTGTATTTAAAGTGTTCCCAGTCCCTAGTTCTCTGTCCGCTGTTGAACGTCTTCCTGTAAACGTCTCCCTTGGTTCCTTGGTTCATGCAAATAAAGTCCTGTCAACATATTCTCCAGCGTCTCCTCGTCCCTTGTGTGTGTGCAACGTGACAATAACTCTGTCCTTCCATTTCTCTTATCTTGGTTCAGGTGATGAGAAAATGGGAGGAGGCAGAGAGACAGGCGAAGAATCTTCCTCGTGCTGATAAGAAGACCATAATTCAGGTAACCTTTTAATAATTGTGAATGGCATATATTGGCTGATGGTTCATAAGCAGTGAATGGCGAAGAGTAAACAACATTTATTGTTCATATAATGTAGCGATTTATGAATCTGTTATATAAAGCACTTAGCAGGGTTGCGGTTCAAGTGCATTCAGATTTAGTAGTACAGCATACAGTTCCCATTAAAGTGGAGGGTGGATTTTCAAGGGGATTGAAAGACTTGTGGTATTTTATTCTTCAGGATTAAATGGCTGCTGGCTTTGTGTTTATTCGTGTTTCTATAGCGCTTCCAGGAGAAGGTGGAGGCGTTGGAGAAGGAAGCGGCCGGGGAGAGACAGCAGCTGGTAGAAACCCACATGGCACGAGTGGAAGCTCTGCTGAACGACCGTCGCCGTCAGGCCCTGGAAAGCTACCTTAGCGCCCTGCAGTCTGACCAGCCTCGGGTATTCACACCCAACCATAGTCCTGAACTACAAACAAAATGGAATAAGTTGCACAAATGTGTTTACAGTAGTAATTTGTATCATTTGTTTGCCACAGTGTCTCTCATCTACTAATCTAATATCTGTGTTATGGATAACCGCTAACCAAGAAAAACCTGATTTGTCCTGTGTCCCATCCCGTACAGCCTCGGCAGGTCCTCAGTCTGTTGAAGAAGTACATACGAGCGGAGCAGAAGGACAGGCAGCACACTCTCAAACACTTTGAGCATGTGCGAGAGGTGGATCCCAAGAAGGCATCTCAGATTCGGCCATTTGTAAGATTGTCAAGCTGTTCTTTCCTACTTCAGACATAGAATGTGTAGACACTTCAAACTTCATTTTGACCGCTTGGGCCTGTAGGTGATGACCCATCTGCGTGTGATTGAAGAGCGCATGAACCAGTCCTTGGGGTACCTCTACAAGTTGCCACAAGTGGCTAATGAAATCCAAGACCAAGTAGGTGAGTGTGAGGTGGCTCTTTTAGCACTAAATCACTCACATATCATTTAGGAGAATGTGTGTTTTTTTTTTTTTTAACTGGGTTCCACTGGTTTGGGAGAATTTAAAACGTCATTTTAAAAATAAGAAATAAAAAACAAATATGCACATAATTAAAATGATAATCATCTCTGTTCATCTCTCTTAACTGCAACACACATGCACTACTATTCAAAAGTTTGGGGTCAGTAAGATGTTTTAATATTTTTGAAAGAAGTCTCTTATGCTCACCAAGACTACATTTATTTGATCAAAAATACAGTAAACACAGACATTGTGGAAAAAAATTATTACCATTTAAAAGGTTTTCTATTTTAGTACATTATAAAATCTAGTTTATTCCTGTGATGTCAGAGCTTAATTTTTCAGCAGCCAGTCTTCAGTGTCAATCATTCAATCATTCAGAAATCATTTTAATATGCTGATTATGTGCTCAAGAAACATTATTATTATTATTATTATTATTATTATTATTGTTAAAAACGGTTGTGCTGCTTAATACTTTTGATCAATTTAATGCCTCCTTGCTAAACTAAAATATTTATTTCAAAAAGAAAAGAAAAACTTAGTGACACTTTTGAACGGTAGTGAATGCTTAGAAATTATATTAACTATGAAACAATGTATTTCATCTTATATTCAAATCTGCCATTAAAAATGTTGAAAAGCCCTGATTAAGGACTCTCATCCTTTCTTTCTCCAGCATTGCTGATTCAGTGTGATCAGGCTGAAGTCACCCAACAGCTGTCGTCTCTCCAGAGTAAGATGAGGGTGAGCTATGGGAACGACGCCCTGATGCCCGACCTGCCTGACAGCACCACCCCCCTGGACACTCTGCCACCAGAGCAGGACAGCCTGGGCTTCATCCACCCCGAAAGCTTCAACCAGGCCAACACTGACAACCACGGTAAACATTTGCACACTGAATGCTGTAACTGAACTGCAAACTTTTAAAAGGCCCATTTTTATGATCAACATAAACGGATATTAAGTAACCAATAATATACAACTATACACTACATTTACATTACATTTAGAAGAGTCTGAACAGCTTTTTGTGTCTTGTTCAGTTGAACCCGTAGATGTCCGTCCAATTCCAGATAAGGGTCTGCCTACGAGACCCGGTAAGTGTGTACATGTTATTTTCAGCCATTGTTTAATATCATATATCTAATCATTATGTTCCTATGTGTGGTTGTTTGTAGAGATTCCAAAGGTTCGTCTGGACATTGAGGAAAGGCACAACACTGGTTATGATGTTCGTGACAAGAGACTGGTACAACAATTTACACAAATATTTTGCTAAAAATATATAGAGATAAAATACAATATGTATCTCGTATTTCACATTTTACAAAGTAATAAATGTGTTTGTGTTCAGATGTTCCTTGCAGAAGACATGGGCTCTAATAAGGGGGCAATCATTGGGCTGATGGTGGGTGGAGTTGTCATCGCTACTGTCATCGTAATCACTCTTGTTATGTTAAGGAAGAAGCAGTACACTAACATTCACCATGGAGTTATTGAGGTGAGACGCATGTTATAAACATATGAAGACTCTAAGTCCGTCTGAGATTTCTTTCAAATCAGCTTTTTTTTATCAGGCTTCTATGAAAATATCATTGGACATTTCTGAAAATAAGGCATTCAGTAACTGACTAATAACATTTTCTTTGCCATTACTAATACTACTAATACTAATACGTAGGAGCCTGATAAAAAAATGCTCATTTAAAAGAAAAATCTCGGAAAGATCTCAGACGGACTTAAGAGATTTTTGCATTTGAAGTCTTATATATTTCTATCACCATTGTTTTATTTGTAGACTGGGAAATGTCTTGTGAGTAATAAAAAAAATATTACTGGTACATTATATTAAAAATATTAAAAGAAATGTCTGCTGCAGGCTCTAAAACATTTCATCAGAAAGAAATCACTCTTTCAACTAGAAAGTGCAGCCTTTTTAAAATGATTTAAAAATCATTACCCGTATGAAAAAATAATCTACATTTTCAAATATATTTTTTTATACAAAAAATGGCCAAACAATATATAAAAAATGTCAATATATTTACATGAATATATCATGTAATATATAAATATATTAATGTAAATATATTCACTACCAATATATTTTTGGCCATTTAAAATATATTAATATATTTTTAAAGCATTTAAAAATATATTTTGACCTCCATATATTTCAATCCAAGGAAGTACATTCATATGTCATGTTTGAAAAAAAAATATATATATTTGTTGTCTATTACGTGAATAAAAATCAACATAGTTTACATTGCTTCAAAAAATTACAATATTACTGTATATATAAAAATAAAAAATAAATCTGGTTTTGATCTCTAGTAGGTTATTCCATTCACATTTGCATTTAGCTTAAATGTAGGCTACTCTAAGATTGGAAATGTATTTCATAGAACATATATATAGCATTTATTTAAAATATATTTTGGCCAGAAAATATATATTTATTTGTCTTATGGGTATCCACCATCATGAAGGTCTGGAAAAATATCATGGAAATTAATCAGTAAAAAGGCATAAAACTATTAAAAATCAGTTTCACGTATTGAAATAAAGCTGAAATAAAATATAATTATTAGATGAAAACTTTTTTATTTCAGTTAGGCAACATTTTTAGTTTTTAAATACTAAAATTACTAAATCAAAACCTGAAATAAAAAATAAAAGCTAAATGGAAAAAAAAAGCACATACAATTTATGAAACTTTAACATTCAAATAAAAACTAAAAATATAAAAGTAATGGGTCAAAATAATAAATATTAATAGTATATAAATAAACTGCTGGGAATCTTAGTCTAGGTCTGAGCAAACATTTTTAATGACAACCTCATTTTTTCTGTCTCAGGTGGATGCAGCAGTGACTCCTGAGGAACGTCATCTCACTAAGATGCAGCAGAACGGCTATGAGAACCCCACCTACAAGTTCTTCGAGCAAATGCAGAACTAAAGAACCACTTCAGATCCCCACACTCCCCCTCACCACCAACCATCACCCCACTCTATCAGGACAGCGAATGCAGACTGATCCCTCATTCACACTATCGCTCAGCTCTGTCACCATGGAGATGAGAGTGGCTTCCATCACCTGACCATTTCATCCAATCGAATGAGCGCTCACTCAGTTTGCACAGAAGAGTGATGTGTCATTGCTGCCCATCCAGCCATCTGTCAGTACGTTGGTCCATCTGTGCGCTCCCATGCCTGTCCATCACAGCACTCTGGTGAATGAAGCATTCTCTTTGCCCATGCTTTCCTTCTAACTTACCCATGATCCTCTAAACCATCAAGTTTTATTTTTTTCTTTCTCTACTCTCTCTCGACCATTTATGTTCCCCTCCAGAACTTCCTTAAGCACTTACGTCGCCTTCTCTTTTTGTTTGCACGTTTCCTTCCTCCTCCCTCCTTCCTTTTTCCTGAGCACACAGATGATGCGGTGCTGTGTTTGGCTACATGAGGCTCCAACCACAAACAACCAGATGCCGAATAATGTACTCATTGTTTAACTTTTCATTCAGGGTTTCTTTTTTTTGTTTTTTTTTCTGGAAAAAAATTATATATATATATATATATATAAAAATCCATACATTGAAAAAAAAAAAAAAAAGGTATAAAAAAAACATTTACAGAGATAAGAAATGAATGTTTGGTTTTTATTTTGTGTGTAGTATGTATTGAATTAGGCAGAAACTAGCTGTATCTATATAGTGCATGGCAATTTTAACAGAGAGATGGTTTCTGAATCCAGACGCAGACTTTGACCTCTCTCATGTAGATTGTAGCTGGATTGTACATTTTATTGTATTCTTGTGATCCCATTTTAAATAAGTGAAAAAAAATCTGCACAGGGACATGCTTTAATCAAAGTGTGCTTTTTATTTCTTTTGGACCATGCCACACACACTTAAATGGTTGCATGGGGCTGGAAAAAGATGTATGTATAGTATTATGAAGTGTAATATTACCCCACGTTTTGGTTCTTTAACGTTCTACGCACTCTGCATTTTTTTTTTTTTTTTTTGAAGGGTCTAGGCCCTTTTTGCCTCATTAAGTTTTATTCCATGTTGGGATTTGGTATGGGGCCGGGATTAGGGAAGGGCGGTATGGAGTGCTGGTGGGATTTTGCTTCAGAAATAGCCACCATTTTTGGATTGTGTGATTTTTGTCCCACTTTGCCCTCTTGTATTTCCCCCAGTGTCTGTGATATTCACGAACACATTTTGGGACAGAAACACCTCACCTTCTCCCCCTCTTTTATTGTTTCACTGAAGTATCTCATAGCACCTTACAGGCCAGAGCAGATAGGAAGGAACGGGTAGATATGAAATATTAATGTAATGAATTCATGCCATGCGGTCTTTTGAAATGACCTCTTAATAGTTATTTCAAAAGTGCCATGATGTTGAAGGAAATTGTGAACTGTTGTAAAATACATTGTATGAGACACAGCCATTAACCAATTCAAACATTGTGCAGTTATGTCACAGTGCACACTGCTCATTACGTTCCTGTATAGAATTACCTTAGCTCTAAAATCTGGTGTTGTGCTGATTAGTAGATACTCTGAGGTGAGTGTCTGTGGTCAGTAGGGAACAAAGAAAGCTCTTTCTGTGACATTTTCCTTCAATGTCTATTCAAACCATTGGCTTAGAAGGGGAAAAGCTTTCTACAACACTAATCCATTAATAAAGTTTTGAATGTACATACAAACTCCTTGTGATGTGGTGTTTGGTGCACAAACAAGAAACAAAGGGTGCATTTGATTTCTGCTGCATTATGCAAGACCAGGGCAATTAAAAAAACAACTGTCTCTTTATTGTCCTCTGGTGGACAGTAAAAAGTACCTCACCTTGAGGGAATTGGACACAAAAATAAAAAAGAAAAGATCCTTTACAAATGGAAAATATCAAAATACACTGCCCACGTGGCTATCAAAAACAGAGTATATACAATGGAAATATAGCCGATGCTACCCTGCAGTCAGAGAACAAGCGTACAAAAACTGAAAGCTCATACGTGATCATCTATACTTTGTCTCTCACATCCACACAAACATTCGCTCTATAAGCATTTTAAGGATGCTCAAACATACATACACACTCGCAACAAAGCGCACATCTGCTTACAAACCCGCAGTTTCCCACCCTGCCCAAAGTCAAATGTTGAACCCGGTTTCCTCCCATCTTAAACTTGTCTCCTGATTGGCTGGGAATAACAAGCCACTCCCTCCTCAACTGTCTTTCTCCAAAGCTGCTGCAGCCAGAGTGACTGTGGTGACGGGCTGGCCTGTGGCAGTGGCCAGCGTGACTGTGTTGACAGACTGGCCGAGACCGTGCAGCTGCACCCGGGCGAGTTTCTTCTGTTCACACTCCGTCACCAGGCTGTTGAGCTCTGCGGCGCTGTATCCGATCAGAGTCCTCAGGTCGCACACAAACTTGTAGACAAAGCGCTTGCCCTGCACTTTGCTGATCATGTCTCCGTCATAGTAGTACCTGTTTAGGGGAGACGAGATTTGATGGATAGAGTTAGTGTTGTCATTGATGTTTTTGCTGAATACTAGCTGCATCCCTCCAAAAGCACCTAAACTAGAGAGGCGAAATGATACACTCGCACCTGAGAGCTCTGCTTAGCTTCTCGTAGTTCATGGTGGGCTTGTTCTTGCGCTGACCCCATTTCTGAGCTACCAGCTCAGGCTGATTGAGTTTGAACTCGCCCTCCTCTCCCACCCAGGAAATGCAGTCCCGAGAGTCCTTATCCGTCAGCAGCTCCAAAAGAAACTGCCACAGCTGAATCTGACCATTATTACCTGAGATGACACACAACACAATCATAATCAATTCTACAATCATTTATTAGAGTTTTGCATATGAGATGTCTATTCTTATTTTTCTTAGCAGAAGGGTTTGGCAAAATTCAGAATTTAAGGAATGGCTCCCATTAAATTCACAAGATGCGATTTGAATGGAACACATACCACAGGATGTTAAATGTGAATGGCAGAAAGAGGAAAATACTCTTCCACCATGGACCATAAAATGAAAGACAACATTAGATTATATAAGCATCCGACATTTCACCAATATGTATGCTACCATTAAAACATTTGGGGTCTTTTTTTTCTTCTTTTTTTTTTATGTTGTCTCTTAACAAGGCTGCATTCATTTGATCAAAAATACTGTAAAACAGTAATATTGTGAAATATTACCATTTAAAATAAATGTTTTTTTATTTTAATATATATATGTTTTATGTACTTTTTTCTGTCATGGCAAAGCTGAATATTCAGCAGCCATTACTCTAGTCTTCAGTTTCATATTATCCTCCAGATTCTGATCATTCTAAAATGCTAATTAGGTGCTCAAATTTTATTTGTATTTTTTTAATAAATGTTGAAAACAGTTGTGCTACTTATTCTTGTACAAACTGAGATACATATTTTTCATGATTCTTTGAGGAAAAGAACGTTTAATAGAACACTTATTTGAAATAGTTTTTTTTTTTAATCTGAAAGTTTTTTACTGTCACTTTTGGTTGATTTAATGTGTCCTTCCTGAATAAAAGTAATCATTTCCTTTAAAAAAAAAAAATTATACTGGCCCCATACTATAGAACAGTAATTTTACATTTCAAAAATGAATTACTGATATCATCATCAATATTATATGACAATTTAATTCATTGCAAATAACGATGTAATTTATACAAAAAAATAAATGTATTATTAAAAACTAAATTTACACCACTTACATGCATTATTTCATATAAATATACTAATATTGATAAACCTGAGCTTTTACACATAAACATTTGTATGCACCTGTGCGGTTGCCAGGGGAGCTGCGCTCCTCTCCTGAGATACGGGGGGCTCGGGGTGTTTTGTTGTGCTTCATCACCTTAATGGCTGTAGGTGTGGCCTGCTGCACAGGGGCAGGAATGATCTGCACAGCTGGAGAATAACAAGAAACTGTGTTACCCAGAAGACCAACACATGCTCCTTTCATCGAAAAGCTTAAGTGTTGCCTAGAGACACAAACTGCCCTTTAAGCAAATCATGTGCAGGTTATACAAAATGTGTTATTCAAGAAGGTACTCAAAAGGTGCTTTTGTTGATAAAACTGAAGAGAAACAACTGCAAAAACAGACAAGATTCAGGATCTACTGATACTCACGTTGATCAATGGTGACTGTTGCTTCCTGACCCTGATCCTGACTCGCAAGTACATCTGCACAGAGCATTAAAGAGATTAAAAATATTGTGATAGAGAAGTTGGAGAGCACACTCTCTTTCCTATGTGAAACTTACACTTGCGTAGAAGCTCCAGGTGGCTCCACAGGATCTCTCCGCTGGGCACTCTCTGGAGGAACTCCTCCTGGCTGAAACCACAGAGCTGGCGGCCGGGAATGTGAATGCCACCCACCTCCATTTCCTCAATGCCGAACTCTTTCATAACCCAAACTGCCCAGTGGATCACCTGATCTGCTGTCCACTGCACCGGGTCTGACAGACAGACACATAAAGCTCATTAAATGATACTGCTACTGACTAGGGATGTAAAAATGCACTGTTCTGACAATGAAAATGTATTACAACATTTACAGAATTTAATATTTTAAAGTTGATAATTTACTATAATAATACCAAGTGTATTACATGTTCATTTCTTAACCCAAAATAATTCCTGACTTATATTCAGATGTGAATCTGATATGAGTTGTAACAAAATAATTCAATTGTGATTTCTTTTACAATTCATTGCCATTTGAGGCTTCATGGTGTATGAAATTATTTAGTAGAAATGCATACACTACTGTGCAAAACTCTGGAGTCAGTAAGATTTTTTTTAAAGAAATTAATACTTTTATACAGCAAGGACACATTAAATTGATTAAGGTGACAGTAAAGACACTTTCAATGTAACAAAAGATTTCTAATTCCATATAAATGCTGTTCTTTTGAACTTTCTATTCATCAAAAAATCCAGAAGAAAAAGTATCATGGTTTCCACAAAAATATTTCAACACTAATAATAATAATAATAATAAATGTTTCTTGAGCACCAAATCACCAAATTAGAATGATTTATGAAAGATCATGTGACACTGCAGACTGGAGTAATGATACTGAAAATTCAGCTTTGCCATCACAGGAATAAATTACATTTTAAAATATATTGAAACAGAAAACAGTTATTTTTAATAATATTTCACAGTATTACTGTATTTTTTACAGTACTGTTTTACTGTATTTTTGTTCAAATAAATGCAGCCTTGGTGAAATTTAAAAAAATCTTAGCGACCCCAAATTTCTGAACACTAGTGTATGTGTGATATAGTACTCATCATCTGTGCCTACTACTACACTGTTACTAAATCCATTAAATATTTAGATTTAACTCTGAAACATGTTAACATCAATGGAAAACTCACCATAGGGAATGTTCAGTCGAACCTGCTCCTTGCGGTACCCTTCCAATGCGGCCGCCCAGCGGGTCACCTGCTCTGAAGTCTCATCAGGAATGGTGGCTCGCTCCACTGCAATCATGTGTCCATCCTCCACCAGATGGGCTTCCTCACCAGCAGCTGCGTCTGGATCGATCACCACCTCCACAGTCTCCACTGGTTTCACAATCTCCAGAATATTCAATTTTTCTTCACCTAAAACAGACCACAAACCCACAAGCAAGTCACATTTATATTAATGTTTTATTATTGCTGTAAATGGGTAGTTGCCGGATAACTTTTTTTTAATGAAGTTCTATCTTAGTATTTAATTTATATGAATATATAAAGGAAACAATATCTTATGTAACTGGTGATTTCATTTGAAGTTTTTCCACTATTTTTAACAATGTTTTTGCCTTCCCTAATTCATTTTAAATGGTCCTTGGTGTGATTATTTTTTAGAAGTGCAAATACTCATGTAGTCCCTCAATTACTATGAGCTCATAAAAGCGGCATGAATAATTATAAAAGAATTAGCTAAGTGCTGTTTACAACAGCACGTCACTTCGCAGGACACGTCAACTACCCAAAGATTTTCATTTGCCTGAAGGGCATGTTGACAAGTTGAGATTTGTCCAACAGCAATATGAGATCATTGTAAACTGTTACCCGGTTTCGTGACAATCTGCACGCTGAGCTGTACTGTACCATCTGTCTTCACTCCTTGATCGAACAGGCTGTGATCAGGATGCAACTACATGAGGAAAGAAGCAGAGTCAGGAAGTGAAGAGCTTAATCCATGAATACAATGAGTGCACTCAAATAAGATTACATTCATATAAAAGAACATACTAGGATGTCCTGCAGACAAATGTCATATCCATCCAGCGGGACCTGAAGACGAGGCTCCAGTAACTTCTTCAGGTCACCGATTGGCTCATTGATGTCAATGTCTTGAGTAATCAGTTCAGCTGCTGTGATGGTTTGCTCCTCGATCCTGACATTTGGTCACATGAAACAGATCATTTCACAGGCACAAGACACACATTGCTCAATGAGATGATTCCTCTAAACACATCAAACAGAGAAGGGAAAAAAAGGAAGAGAAAGAATGAAAAAGCACTTACCCTTCCTCTAGACACTCCTGTTTCTCCCGTCCATCAATCTCAATTTCAATCATCTCCTCTGTCTCACTTTTTGACATCCCTTCAACTCCTTGTCCAACTACAAAGCAAATACATAAAAAAATATAACAGTTAAAAGACACATTCTTTTGCAGCTAATCACAAAAAAAGTGAACAAGAATTATCAGTTACACTTTACAATAAGGTCACATTTGTTAATATTGGTTGAAGCATTAGCTAACACTAAAGAACAATGACTCATTTACCTTTTAATTTTTTACAGCATTTATTAATATTTGTTAATGTTAGTTTATATAAACACAACTGTTCATGTTAGTTCACCGAGCATTAAAAGATTTGATTTATCAAATGTATTAGTAAATGTTGAACAGTAACTAAGATTAATAAATGCTGTAGTAATATTGTTCATTGTTAGTTTATGGTAACCAATGTTAACAAATAATATTGTAAAGTGTTACCTAATTATTTTTACATGTATATACTTAAAAATAAAAACTGGAATACTTAATTTTACATTATGCTTAGCATTTTAATGAACACAAAGTAATACAAAACATACAAATGTGCCTAAAAGTCACTACATGGTCAGGTTAACGCACTCTTGCGTTCTAAGAAATCTCTGAAGTCCAATAAACTCTCACGCAACACCGAGGCTTTGCTCGAGTACAGGCCCACCATGGCATTTTCCCCACATCAGCACTCTTATTAAACACAGGAGACGCACGTATTTATTAAACATGCAATCCATTTGTTCAATCCATTTATTATTTTAATGTGTGTATTTAAACGGGAACGCTTTATTAATATAATTTCCACCAGCGGCTGGGTGGGAAGACGACGCGCGAATCGATACAAACGCAGTTGCCATGTTGGAGTGCTTTTGGGTTTCGCAATATAACCGCAAAATTGGGCGTAAAAGACGACTTTTTAAAACTTCTGAAACTTCCAGGGGTAGCTACACATCAAGACTTTTGATTCTGGAAAGTTAAAACGGAAATGGAAGAAACGGAAACAAAACAAGAGAAGGGCAGATGTAAAAGCAGCCGGAAATCCTGGCCGAAGTAACGGCGGCTGACAGACTTCCGAAAACAGCCGTGCGACTGAAGAAACATCACGGTGTTTAATTACGCGGTTCGTGCGGACTAGAATGTCTACGGCATGTACAATCATGGATGGAATATGTATGTATACCTGGCCTCTTTGTTAGCTGCTTAGCTGATGCTGACAAAAGACACGCCTGCTTGAACTGAATGTCTGCTCGCGCGGACAACTCGCGCTAACTTTTACGGAAACACGCGCGTTTGATTTTCGCGACGAGTTATATGCGTCAACGACATATTTCGATGGAAACAAATATATTTTAAATTATCCAGAATAAAGTTTACAAGTATGTTTACCTACTGCTAGTCGGGCGTGAGAGGGCTGGCTGGCTTACAGTCAGTTCTGTTAGCACTCCAGCTAATAGCTCTGTTCCTCTCAGGATGCTAACAGTTAGCTCGCGCAGAAAGCGGGAAAACTGACACGCTTATAACCTCACACATATGCAACATACTCCTTTTTGACCGCGTTTAGCTCACATTAATTAGTATTGCGGCCCGACGTACCTCTTTATCCCGTTCAGTAAGTGCTGTGTTGGAGTTTTGCGCACTAAAGCTGGGTGTCGGGCTATAGTTTAGTGTGTGTGCTAATAAGTTGAGTGAATGTTCATGCTGGTTTTTGGTCAACACTGCATTGGGGGCGGGGATGAGCAGGAGGCCTCGCTGCCCACTGACAGCAACATATACAACCCCACTCTGTGCAGTTTTTAACCATGTATCATAATATATACAGTTATTTATTTGTGCCAAAAAAAAAGCCAGCACCAGATAACGGAAGGTGGTGACTTTAACAGTGCCTTAAGTGTGAAAATCGACGCATTAATGGATACATATGTAGATACATATTAATGTCTTTATCTTACTCAATCTATGTGTGTTAGTTTGGTTTTTTATATGTATTTTTATGTTTATTATTTTGACTTATATGTGTATGTATGTACCTCAGAGCTCCTTGAAACTACAACAAATTCTTAGTGTTTGTGCACACTTAAAGCACATTTTATTCTATTCTAAAGAGTGATTTGAATTATTCCTGCTGATGGACATTCCAGTGCTGTGACTCTTCAAGTAAATGTTTCCAGCATTATGGACATTTTGTGTTTAATGAAATGTCTCACACTGTTGGATGTGACTATTAACTTGGAAAAATCAACTGATTTGTGCATTATGTAACATTGAAAATATATGCTACAGTGTTTTAATCTGTGTAAGAAGAGGAATAAATATGGCAGCAGAGTGTGAATTTTGCATTTACTTTATTTTACATCAGTTAATGTAACAAAAGACCAGAACATCTCGTTTTTGGAGACACTGCTGATTCATTTGAGCCACACACCAGCTAAACCAAATAGTTAAATTAGCTTAGACACATTTTTTATCTTTGTTTAAAAGATGTTAAAATTAAAATTCTGTCATCATTTACACAACCTTATGTTGTTCCATACCTGTATAGCTTTGTTGCTTATGTGGAGCATAAAAGAAGATATTTTCAGAAATGACTGTGTGTGTGTGTGTGTGTGTGTGTGATTCTTCAAAATATCTTTTTTGAGTCACAGAAGAAAGTAAGTCATATACAGGTTTGGAAGGACATGAGGGTAAATGATTGATAGAGCATCAAATCTTTTTGGGTGAACTATTCCTTTAATAAGCAAGTGGCATTTCATTGAGAAATACCCATCATCAGACAACAGATTATACTTCTGAATGAAACAAGTCAAGGTGCTTGTGATTCATGTCTACTAAAACATTGAGTGTATGATGATTAAAGGACTTTAGAGACATCCTGAGACAAGTAAAGCTTAGTTGTGAGAAGTCAAACAGATATGAGACAATTAAAATACTACATGCTATCTAAAAAAATGAATACTCAAATTGAAAAATAAAAAGCTTTTTACAGTAACACAAAAGAAACTTCACTTCTTTTAGCACAGCACTGTCCAGTATGTGCACACGTCATAGCACAAAGGATTGTGTATGTTTGTAGCGTCTCGGCTGAGGAGAGAGATGAACAATGGGATGAAGACAAGCCATTATTATAATCAGAAATCTCTTTAGTGCCAGTATTATACTATTTGACTAGTGAGTTATCAATAGGAAACTTACATCTGGAGGGTTATAGCTGGTCTTTGTTCTGCTGAAAAGTGCAAAGAAATAACTGCTTTGTTTCTAAAGGTATGTTATGTATTATTCTTATAGGAAAGAGTGCATTAAAAATACTGCATAAGACTTACCTTTGTTTTGTCTCTCCTTTATTCTCTGTTGGTAAATTCGAGACTTATGTTAGAAGATAAGGACAAGACATATTTCAAAGTTAAACAGCCTGTTTAGATTGTGTTAGTTTGAGTAAAGTGGTACTCACTGCGGCAGCAGCAACAACAGCACCCTCTTCTGCAGCACAGACAGATGGCAACACAGCACGAGAGGAGGAACAGGAACGCTCCCACTTCTATTGCTATAACTACTGGCATGTTCAGCTCAACTGCAACAGAGCATGTCAAACAGATATTCATTTACACTTGGTCCAATTATTATGTTAGCCAAGGATTTTGTGGCAAAACTAATTCAGTTTTCTCTCTGACCTTTTGAGTTAACCCTCATGTTTTGTTTGGTATCTAAAAAAATTGACTCTTTTTGCTGTGGTCAAAATGATCCCAAACAGAAACAACATTACTAGAATACCATTCAAAAGTTCGAGGTTGATACATTTTTTTTTAAATAAGTTCCTTATACTCATCACTGCATTTATTTAATCAAAAATACCGCAGAAACGGCAATATTATGAAATATTACAAGTTAACTGGTGTCAAGAAACATTTCTGATTATTATCAATGTTGAAAACAGCTGTGCTGCTTAATATTTTTATGGAAACAGACAGTGATACATTTATGTACATTTATGCATTAATGTCTCAACTCTGATCACTGCATCCTTGCTGAATAAAAGTATTAATTTCTTTCCCAAAAAATTCAACTGACCCCAAACTTTGAACAATAGTGCAGAGGCCAGTCGCATTTCTGAAAATTACCTATTTGTGATAAAACAGAGGAACTTTAAGGAAAAATAATTACTTAATTACTGCCATTAATATTTTTCTCTTGGTCCCCAAACAAAGACAGTATAGTCATCCTCAACAGAACATAAGGGTTTTTCTGCTACTGTACCTTTAAGACTTTGCTGTAAATGCCTACATTTTCAACTCTTTTACTGTATTACAAAATATCAAGTAAAACTGATTTCTCTTTTTTTTCTGACCCTTTAAAAAGACCAAAATGAACTTAACTTACATTCAGTTATCTTCATATGCCGGCCTGCACAACTTTTGGGTGCCCCCACCCCATTGGAGGCCTCACATCGATACTGACCCTCATCAGATTTTGACACCACCTTGAACTTCTGCTCAAAAGCAAAGGAAAAGAAACGGTATATATAAATCATGCTTGACATGTCATGAGTGCATCAAAGCCAAACAAACATAAGCAGCGTTTGTTAGCTATCAGGGGAAAAGGCTAACAGTTTTAGCCAGTTTTATCTAGTTTTTTATCAAAATACAAGTTTGTCAGTGGGAAAAAAAAAGAGATGAGCATTACACCAACCAGAGTCCCTGTTTTGGGGTCCAGGGTGTAGTTGATTTCAGGGAGATTGCTTGTGTGAAGTGGTTTGTTGTCTTTGTACCAGCTGTAGGTGGCAGTGGGAACACTCAGTTTGTCTTTGCAGTGGAGCTCTGCAGAAAATCCTCTCATGACTGTTTCTGGGACCTCACATGACGGCGCATGTGGTGCCACTGTCCATGTAAGACAGAGTTGCATTACATTGGTCAGTGATAGAAAGGTTGTGTTTAAGACTGAGAGTTATGAATATTTTTGGTGTATATTCATTCATTCATATATTCATGTAAATAATGAAAAGGAGATTACAAGATCGAATAATTAAAAAGATTTTAATTCTCACCAAGCACATTGAGGGTGACAGTGACCTCCCCCAGCTTGATTTTGTCATGGCGGGCTGTGACTTCGCAATGATACACTCCTGAGTCTTTCTGTGTAACACCACGGAGGGTCATTGTTGCCCCGTTGATGGATGCACTGCCCTTAAATGAACCTGGTAATAGTAAAAGTCAGAACAGTTTAAAGAAAAAATATAGCTGCAAGCAGCAATTATGGGGCCAAGCACTACAGAAGCAAGCATCAGACCAACTGAAGAAATTAGTAATTGAAGCCATTTTAGGATGATTTTAGTCAAAATGTCTGAAAAATCATAAATACAACCATCAAATCGATGTGGTGTGTTCTGTAGGAGTTGACAATGGCACACACAAAGTTTGGTGTCAATATGCCAAAGCATTGCAGAGATACAGCCTCAAGTGTCATTTTGGCATCATGCCTCAAATTCGTTGCTGTGGTATGTGAAAACGGTTTTGTCTATCAACACAAAATCCATAACTTTTTGTCAGCATAGTCTGAAGATGATATGATTCGATTTTGGTGAAAATCGGACCAACGGTCTAGGAGGAGTTCGAAAAAGTAGGTTTTGAACATTGGTATCTCTGTTCTCAGCATGACCCAAGGAATCTATTAATACCAGTCTCTTACAATAGGCAAAATTCACAGAAAGCTATTAGCATTTATTTGAAATTTCATTATAACTTTTGACCACAAGGTGGCACTGTCTCAAAACTTTTTGAGTACTTTCAGGTCATTGTCTCGATGGTACATACAGGGTTTCGTAACGGTACACCAATGCATTCGTAAAATATAGCATTTTATATCACAATACTCTATTGTAGTAGATGGCAATTTCATGTTTTGTTCAATTATAGTGCCACTAAGAGGCACAATCCCACCAAATTTTTTATGTGTCCTTAGAGTGTGCCCATACATCTGTCAAATTTGGTGAAAATATCTCATTTTGTTTTGGAGTTATAGACATTTTTATATATGAGAAGAGAAAAAATGACTGATGGCCGACTTTGCATTTATTTGCCACTTACTATCAAAATTTTGGCAATTGGGCATTAGCATTGCTCCTCACGCTATGTTTCCGAATTTCCTACGGTGGTTTCGTTTGCTGTGGTTAATGTTGAGACTGTCCTCTATCAGTGTACCAAATTTCACAACTTTCCCGCAAGCAGTTCTATGGGCTGCCATAGACTCAAGAGAGGAAGAAATGGAAAAAGAAGAAGAATAAGAACGCCAACAGATACAATAGGTGTCTTACGCACCTTCGGTGCTTGGCCCCTAAATATATGTAATGAAAGCACAAAACAAATATTCACTGAAAGACATTAAGGTGCAATCAGATTTACTGTTGATTGGCAAATTTTCGTGGGCGAAAATTTTTTGGCCAAAATTTCACTAATGTGACACACCAAATAGAATGTAATTTACTGCCAAAAGTCATTTTAATGACGCACTTCCCCTTTAAAATGATAAAATATCTAAAGCAATATGCAAATGAGAGAGATGGGGGACATGTTTAGGGACATGGTTGCAATTAATATGAAAGTGGGCAAAACAACAACCTACAGTACCTGTAAAATCTCCATCAAAATAAACATACGAAACATCTTTGCCTCTCTTCTTCCATTCAACACGTGGGTTTGTTTCTTTCTCCGTCTTGAATTCACAGGACAGGACAGCATCTTTTGCAAAGAACAGACAGAAGAGTCAAATCAATATGGTCTGAAAGCTTTTATATATCTAAATATGTCAAGCTGATTATCTGAAGACTAATGATCTTACTTGTGTTTTCATGTACCTCCACTTTGGCTTTGCTTGTCGTCACAGTAACAGAATCTGAGCTAGGAACTGGAGGAGAGGGAATATACAAATGAACACATGAATGTTGTAACACATCACAAAAAATCCCTCCCACAGCATTTTTATAATAGCGGACAAAAATTAAACTTTCAATGAAAGACTATGGGGGAAGTTTTTGTTCAGGACAAACTGAAATCCTGGCACATAACCTCAATTTAACCCAGAATATTTGTTTAAATGACACTGATTACTCAAGAGTGTGTTAGATTTTTTTCCTATATATCATGCCCCTTATATTATATAATATTTAGGTAAATAGGAAGAATACAGTAAACAGATTTCAGAATGAACAGATTTGAGTTTCTCCTCAAATGTGAAACCTCACTAACACTCACTCCCCGCTCTGGTGGTGCCAGGAACAGGGATGTGTAGGAATTTAAGTAATGGATGGATGTTCTGACACAGTCTGGCTGTGTGTAGTGGGGGGTGGCAGTCCAAATCAAGCCTGATAACCTCCTCACACACTGAAAACATGCACTTCTGGGGAAAGTGAGGGAAAACACTCTCCTTTGACTGTGCAAGACCTTTTCTATAGTCCACTGGATGTGTTAACAGTAGAAAAGAACTGACTTTCATGAGACTAGAGAGAGAAAGGCTGGATAGGGTCTTTTTACCCAGAGATACAAAGACCTACTATGCTGCTGTAACTTAAAACGTCTTCAGCTGGAAGAGGACTGGGGTTACAATCACAGCCCACCCCACAAGGTATTTAACAACCCTAACTATCACTTAGTGGCCTGCAACATGAAAGTTATCAGAATAAAACCAATCAATTTTGTCAAAGTCAACATTTTAGCTATATTCATAATTTTAATATACATTCTTATAACAAAAAAATGCCATTTTATATAAGCTGCAAAACTTCATGTGGTTAACAGATATTTGGATCTATAGACTAGACGGGATAAAGAATTTCTCATGGTATGCTGGGTAACCATAATCTCCATGATAATGACCAATACACAAGGATTCAGTCAAGGGGCATCAGTGACATGAAAGGGTCCCTGCCACATCAGAGTGAAGTTCAGATCTGGACAACTTCTTCACAGACATTTTATCACCCTCAGGATCTCATGTGTTCAAAATGCAGTTTGAGAAGTTTGTGTAAACAGTGTTTTACAAGACCCCCACCCACCCAATCCAGAGCCTCAAAGCATCCATGTCTCTTTGAAAAAGCACACACACACAAATCAAACAGTTTTGAATTTGAAACAAATCTATTCACAAAGCTGATGTCGATAGACAAATAAAATAAAATAAAAAAAACATTTAATTCAATTTTTAAAAACTATAAAAACAAATTCTTTTTTATAATTATTTGTAATAACTTTTAAACCTTATGCCATTTTCTCAGTGTTATAGCCAATTCTAATTACAAGGCACTTTAACACTTTAAAAATAATTTAATCGAGTAGAAATAAAATAAAATAATAAAAATAAGTATAATTTTTAACAAATAGGCCTAAATATACAAATTATTCATGAAAGTTATGAACTGTATTTTCCAACTCACCCCTCAAGAGTTCCCATAGTAAGAAATTTCTTTCTTTTAAAATGTCCAGAACACAGACAACGAACTAAAGAGTCAGATAATGAGAAATCCAAGCATCATCAATATACTTACTGTAGAGCAGCATGAGCAGAGCGGGGAAGGTTAGTATGTGTGCTGTGCTCATCTTCAGGTTAGTCACTGCGGTCAAGCCAGCCGCCAAGTCGAAAAGCACGGTCAATCTAGCCGCCACGTTATTTAGAGGGTCGCGCATAAACGGCCTATTACGGTAAAACCGTCAGAGAACTGATCTGAATGCAGTGCTCTTCCAGCGAACGCGATTTTTTCAGAGGTCTAGCCCCTCCCATTTGGCTCTGCAGCGAGCACCACTTGTTTTTTCCCAACACACAGTCCGTAACTGTCTGATGTTGAATACCAAAATAAAAGCCCTCCAATACTCATATTACAAAATAATATGTCCGGCTGGAGCAGAAGTGCGTGGTGAGTCTGATGTGCTTCTTGCTCTTCGGAAGTACTTTAAGATGGTTTGCGCACTCGTCGGAACGCTAAGCGAGCACGGCGCAAATGCTCTGAGACACGTGTCGACGATCTGCATATGAGCGACGTTTGTATAAGATAAAATGGTTTCTTATAGTATTTTTGTAGGTAAGCGTGGTAAACACTTTTTTCCTGTAAAACCTAATTGTGCATTTCCTTAAAACGATATACCTTTCTTTCACACGTCTTTCTATAATTCTATTAAAGGGGTCATATGATGCTGCTAAAAAGAACATTATTTTGTGTATTTGGTGTAATGAAATGTGTTTATGCGGTTTAAGGTTCAAAAAACACATTATTTTCCACATACTGTACATTATTGTTTCTCCTCTATGCCCCGCCTTTTTGAAACGCGTCGATTTTTACAAAGCTCATCGGTCTGAAGTACTGCCACGCCCCCTTGCTCCGTCTTTCAACAAAAGCTTTTGGGCAAATCCTGCACTAGGGATGGGCGATACCACTTATTTTGTTTTCGATACGATACCGATATTTTTCAAGGCAGTATCGTCGATATCAATACCGATTCAATACTTCTGAACTAAACTTTTAAATTATTAAATTTATTAAATTATTAAATTACTAAGCGTAAAATGGATAATGATAAGCACTTAACTTTGTTTAAAACGCATTTTAACATTCAATACGCCTTAATTGTAACTTATTAGGTTCTATTTTTGTTTACACATGGTTCAGATACGTTTTTTTGTTTACACATGATTCAAATCTACAAATACTACAGTTGAACTATGGTCACTTTAGTAAAACCATGGTTCATTTTCATAAGGGACTGCCAGTGATAGGCTGTTACATGCATAAAATGCAACATTTTTATTCTGACAGTGTATGATTTCTATTAACATTACAGAATAGAACATGATCAATATTATCTTTCAACGTTCAATTTAAATAACTGTAATTGCACAAACTATGTA
>NW_015544158.1:175191-182759 GCF_001515605.1 Sinocyclocheilus anshuiensis
CAAATCTTCCCACAGAGCGACGTAGGTATGTTGGGGCGTGTTAGAACGAGCCGTTTTAGGTAGGTGTGGCTGACTCTTAACTTTTATAAAGAATATCTCTTTGGATTTGAGACTTTAGTCTTTGCAACTTTACAGATCTTCTTTATGCACCAAGAGCTTGTAACACTCCAAAGAGAAAGGAAAAATTTAAATCGCATCATATGACCCCTTTAACTTTTTTTGACAATGGTGGATAACATCACATTAGGCTACTTTTCTGCTATGCACTGTAAAATATTTTGTCTATTGCTTAAAATGTATTGTTTTTATTCAAGGTATATTCAAAGGTATAATTTAATGATTGAATCAACTTAACTACTGGGTTGCAACAACTAAATCAAACTCTAAAAAGGGTCAGACCAAGTTCTTAAGATGCAGGTAAACATTCGGACTGAAAAAAAGGATGAAAAACAGTTTGCAATGGTAAATTCATTGTACTAAAAGTGCTGAAGTCGTGCAAATTATTTTGTTTTATGAGTTACCCTTTCAAGGAAATGTTTGGCATAATGTCTGTCATAATTCTGAAGAATATTTACCTTTGCAATTAAGATAACATGATAGAGATATGTAGTTTTACAGCTTTTCTTCTATGGGTTTAGGTTTCATATGAACAGGGATGCATTGTTCATGTGTAATACTTTTGAGACCTCACACTCAGTGAGGCTTGTGTGTATGAAACTTTTGACAGCTGCTTTATCCACAGTATTCCTTTCCTCAGTATGACATGGCATTTTGATATACCCATTGCTTATAACACCTGTCCAGAGTGTCAGTTGCTGTGCTGTTGTCAAATCCACACATGATGTTAGCCATACAGGCCTATGCTCCCACACACACACACACACACGCACACACTCCACTCCGCTGTTATTAGTATGGGAAAATGTAACAGTACTGATAAATAAAGAGCCTGTGTGTTCAAACTTTTGACAAGTAGTATACAGAGAGACTGCACAATTATGTCCTCTTTGTCCTGGACATGTTCTGGCCGTGATTTCTAAATTGCCTAGCTTTGGGTTTTATCTTTGTTTTCCTATATTAGTTTTATACTTGCTGAAGATAATGACTGAAGTTTGACTAATAGAGTGCAGGCTTCGTACACAATCAACCAATTGTGGTGAGCGAGAAGATAGGATCTACAGAGAACGGTCAAAGCATGCGAAGATAAGACAAAGGCCATAAAACTGTCCTAAAGGTCTTTTATAAGAAGCACTGATTGGATCTCACAGCACTGAAAGAAACGCAGGTGAAGAGTCAATACAGACCAACAAGATCAACACATGGTGAGAATAACCATCTACTGTACATATTTCTGAAAAATAAAATCCTTTTTGTCTTTATTTTCTTTTCTTTATAATCTTGATCATCTGCAGGTCATAATGATTTAACCCTTAAATGTAGTTGGTGTAAACTAATGTATTTTGGTTGATCCAGTGAATATAAATAATATTTTTAACATAACTAACTTGAAGTTAATTTACAGTATGATTTCTCCATCCAGCTAGGTTCTTCTACAATTACCCCATCAACTTCGGTCAGAAATCTTGGTGTAACTTTTGATAACCATACATTTTCTTTCAGTGTAGCCCAGTCCCTTCTTAAATGAAGAGGGCTTTTATGAATTACAGTCAATAAAAACTTCATTAAGTGAAAACTTAATTTATTTATGTTGGTTTTATTATTAAATCATCTCTTTGCAGAAAGCAACTCTTAGAAGATTTTTGACAAGATGAGAAAATTACTCTTGCTGGTTCTCACCATAACAGGTATGATCTGACCTCTAGTTACATATCGTTCAAACATAGTTAATATTAACTGTGTTTGTTTAATATTTAACATTGTGTCCTATTTTTTATACTCTTGTCCATGCATTTAATGCAGCTTTCTGTAAACACTGGTATAAATGTTTAATGATTTGCTTATTTATGTAAAACTTTGCTCTTTTGAGAGTGGAATAATACAATAGTGCACACTTATTTTTAAAACTTGGGGGAATACTAACACTTTAAACTACATATTTTTAATCATGCATCTTCAACTAAATATCTTCTACTTTTTTGAAGTAGTCATTATTGGTGAAAGCTTAGAATATCTTACTAGCTAAATGTTAAATAAAATCTTAAAAGTGGTAAATAATTATATTTAATCTCTAGATTGTTTAACATTATTACTTTCTGATCACAACTAGCTTCTGTAGCTTCTGCCAGTCCAGTTCAGGATGAGAAGCTTCCTGATCAAGTGGTGAAGGTGCCAGTGGTTGAAAAAGAACCAGCTGTAGAGCACACAGAAGCAGAGCAAGGTCCTCTGATGCAGGATGAAGCTGTTGCAGATTCACGTATGTTGGAGCCTGATTCAGTGCTGCTGGGGCCAGAGACAACAGAGGAACACAGAATACCAGAAGAGACACAAGTGATGTTGGAGGAACCGATGCTAGAGGCAGATTACCTGACTGAAGAGATGCCAGAGACAGAACTAGAGCCTGAGACAGAAATAACTGCCATTCAGATGAACAGAAACATCATACCTGTGGAGGAAGCTGTACAACAGTTAGAGTCTGAAACTAATATAGAGGTGAAAGATGAAAAAAAAGAAAATGTAGTAAAGGAGGAGCCTACACTTGAGGCTGAGTATATAGCGGTTGAAGATTCAGAAATACAAATGGAACTTGGGAGGGAAAGACGAAGGACGCAGAATGGTAAGCCACCTCAGATGATATTAGTTTTACCACTGTGTACAAGTAGCAAACAGGTTTGATACTACTTGGCCAAATGCACTGAATACTGCATTGTTCAGGATCACTGTCAACAGCTGCCTTTATCAAGCTGGTGTGACGTCACGTGTAATGTAAGTTTTGCGATATGGAATGGTGATTGTAGTGTGGTGATATGTCCACAGGGAGATGGACTTGTAGAGGAGTTGTCCTACAGGGCAAATGTTACCAGTACTTCACAAGAAACCTTGATGCCTATACTGCTGAGGTATTAATGTCATTTTCACTTGTTATAATGATAGAAAACATATTATGAAGCTTATTTGTTTATTTAGAGTAATATGGTTCTGGCAGGAAATGTAAATCAAAGAGAACATCAAGCGACATTTATACTGAACAAAATTATAAACGCAACACTTTTGTTTTTGCCCCCACTTTTCATGAGCTGAACTCAAAGATCTAAGACTTTTTCTATGTACACAAAAGGCCTATTTCTATCAAATATTGTTCACAAATCTGTCTAAATCTGTGTTAGTGAGCACTTCTCCTTTGCCGAGATAATCCATCCACCTCACAGGTGTGGCATATCAAGATGCTGATTAGACAGAAAAACAAAAGTGTTGCATTTATAATTTTGTTCATTGTATGTTTGATTTCATACAGTACATGTCCGGTAGATTTTTTTATAAAAACCATACACAGACGCACATTTTAAAGATTTAGAAAATAATGATCATAATAATACATTCTTATATCCTACAGCTGATTCGTCCAATTTGGTTAATTTGCATTGCATTACACATTTAAAATTCAATTGCTGAAAACATATCCTGGTTAATGACAATGAAACAGTATTTCTATTTTATTTTCATTTTATAAAATGTTTCTCTTTAGTTACAATGTCAATCTATCTGCCCCAATGGCCACCTGGCCTCTGTGACAAGCAGCTACATTCGTGACAGAATGGGCAAGTTAATGGACCGGTATGGCGGGCGCACTCGCGCATGGCTTGGAGGACGGAGAATCATTGGTGTATGTTCATTTGTTTTGCAGTGTTTCACTTTTTTTCACATGATTTATTCATTTCTCCACCATATCTGTCCCTCTAGTAAGTCACTTTCCTGTTTTGACAGACAAATAATTTCGTTTGGTTGGATGGAACGCAGTGGAGCTATAATGGCTGGGCTTTTGGAGAGCCCAATAATGCTGGTGGGATGGAGAATTGCATGGAGACGTGGAGTAAGTGTTGCTACTGAACAACAGTTAACAAAAATCTGTTAATAAAAAGTCACATTCATTGCACAGATCCAAAGGAATAATATATAAATCCTTTAACTCCTTCACCTAAATTTTATTCTCTATGTTCCTTCTGTAGTGATGCTTTCCTCTTTTCATGATCTGTCTTTACCAGTTTTTACAAAGCTTTGTCTATTTTCAGATGATCTGACGTTCAGTGATGTACCATGCACAATACCCAAACAGTTCATCTGTTCCTGTCCAGTTTAGACAGCCAGAAGGTTAACCTAACCTGCTATACAGTAACATTTATGAAAAAAGTGTAAATAATAATAATTATTGCTTTTTATTATTATTAATTTATAAGGTTTATTCCGTAATCAACCCATGTTTTATTAAATTTGCCTTGCATTGTTTACGAAAAAAGAATAATATTAAACATTTTTATACACCACAACTGATTCATTTAGTTTGGTTAATATAGCATTAAGTTGTTGTAAGCAATTTACTAGCTAAAACTATCCTTTCAACACGTCTACTGTATGTTTAAATAAAGCTGTAAAATTATATTAAATAAAAGTGACTCTTATTATCATAAAAGTGTCTTTTGTTATATCTTATTACTGTATCTAAGACTGTAATTTTCATGCCAATAGTTGACTCATTTAGCTGTTAACTGAAAGGTCACTCAATGTTATATCCTCGCAGAGCTTTTCACTAAAGCTTCACAAAGGCTTTAGCCAGGCGCTGGTATGCTAATAGCTATCATCATCATGAGCCTACCATGCAGGCCGTCTTTCATCCCATCATCTGGCCAGGAATGCCTGGGTTCCCGTGTTTCTATGCATCATCTATGGGATAAAGAAAGAGCCACATGGTTTGACACACACATTTGTTGTGAAGCCAGCGGTGGACCCTGGGACAGTCATAATGTTACAAATGAACTTTAGTGCAAGAGGTTTTAAAGGTAAAGTGTGCCATTTTTGTGCTACTAGCATCACCAAACAGACTTTTACATTTAAAACGGTAATACAAAAAATTGTGAATCAAGAATATACACTTCAAGTGTATTATTAAATTCCCATAGATAGTACTACAGACCCACAGTGTTTACATGTTTCTCAGAAATCCAACAACAAATGCCTTACTTCTAAGATAAAAATTAACAATTCTAACAAAAAAAAAAATGCAAAGCATCAGGTCTGTTTCCGTGTTTCTATATTTTTGAGTTTCTAAAATTTCATTTTCATTGCTGTTTGTTGCTGAAATTAATTAAAATTAATTCTGCATGGAATTTTGCTTGCTTTTGTGTGCTGCTTTAATTCAATAACTACTGGGGAAAATGCATGTGAGACGATGTTTTAAGAGAATGGTTTTATTGAGAATTAAAAATGTAAATCTTCTAATATGATAGCTTTACTGAGTGAGAAGACATTGGACTTGATTCCATAATGGAGACGGAAGGCCAGTGCAGAAAAAAGGAATCGTGAAGCAGCCTGACCCTTTCAAACCACCACCAAACAACACAGAAGACGGTAAATAAGCAGAAAATTGAGATATGGGAGCAACATGACAGTGGGCTCCAAAAAACAGTAAATAAAAATGCACCTATTATGCAACATATTTTCATTTTTTAAATTTACATTATGGTATAGTAAAACTATTGAAACCTATTTTACTTTTTTAGATAAAAATACAGACAAAATTACTACCAAACAGGATTTGTGTACCCTAGACTTGCCCACATGACAAAACATTTGAGACTGTGGTGGCTTCCTAACCACCCAGGAACAGGTGGTAAGACGTTCTTTACTCATAAGTTGGAAATAACGTCATTGTCCATGCAATAATCCATTTCTTGCTTTGTTCATTTAATGAAAGAAATGCAGCTTACAAATAAACACGTGGATTCATGGTTCAATGAATCTTAGGATATGGTAAGAACCATGTATTCCCGCCACCTGTTACTCCCTCCACACACACAACCAGTGTTGCCAACTGCTTTCAATTGAAAGTAGCTAAAACTGGTAGCTAAATGTCACTAGATGACATCACAATGGCAAATTCACTGATCTATATAAAGATGAATGTATATCAGTGGGCAAGATGAGAACTTAGATAAGGTTTGTCCAAGAAGTTGCTATATTTGTCCCTAAACTTTTGAAAAAAGTCTCAAAAGGGGCGGGGAAGTCGCTAAATCTAGCTACAAAGTAGCTAAATTGGCAACACTGCACACAACCATGAGGGTTTAAATGTCATATGACATACACCAACTCCTCCCATTCCACACCGCCATCTAGTGGTTAAAAATTACATTTGGCTCCTACAGACTCAAAGTCTTGCAACTTACTATCTGATCTTATGAGAAAACATCTACAAGTTGGCTATTTAGTATGAATTATATGATGTGATTGGTATGGAGATGTACGATTTTTAGAAAGAAACATAAGCATGAAGTCCCAACCCCTAACTGTAAATGGGGCGTAAGCAGATTGTACAAAAACATACAAATGAGATCACACAAATTCATACGATTTAGCCACCAATTCAACAAAACATTTAATAGTTACAAATTGCCATGAGAGTGTGTTTGGACTCGTGAACATTTAAATTTCTGTACATTGACTCTATCTGTTGTTCATGTTATCTATCAACTTTATGTAAAGTGTCCTTGGGTTCTTGAAAGCTGCTATATAAATAAAACATTATTATTGTTGTTGTTATTATTATTATTATTTTATTCAGTTTTTGTGCTTTATTTGATCTTATAATCACAGAATTTTAATGCAGTGTGAAACTTTTTATCCCAGTGTATTTAGTTGTATGTGCATGTAGATGTTCAGATCAGCAAATACAGTGCTTGAATTGCAATGACATGTTACTGGTGCTCTTTTCAGAGAATCTGGATGGTAAAGACATGCAGAAGGAGGTACTGAGCAGGTGCAATGCAGTGGGAGCCCAGTGTCTTCTACAGGTGCATCTCAATAAATTAGAATGTCGTGGAAAAGTTCATTTATTTCAGTAATTCAACTCAAATTGTGAAACTCGTGTATTAAATAAATTCAGTGCACACAGACTGAAGTAGTTTAAGTCTTTGGTTCTTTTAATTGTGATGATTTTGGATTACATTTAACAAAAACCCACCAATTCACTATCTCAACAAATTAGAATATGGTGACATGCCAATCAGCTAATCAACTCAAAACACCTGCAAAGGTTTCCTGAACCTTCAAAATGGTCTCTCAGTTTGGTTCACTAGGCTACACAATCATGGGGAAGACTGCTGATCTGACAGTTGTCCAGAAGACAATCATTGACACCCTTCACAAGGAGGGTAAGCCACAAACATTCATTGCCAAAGAAGCTGGCTGTTCACAGAGTGCTGTATCCAAGCATGTTAACAGAAAGTTGAGTGGAAGGAAAAAGTTATTTTTCTTCGCAGCCTTATGAGGATTGTCAAGCAAAATCGATTCAAGAATTTGAGTGAACTTCACAAAGAATGGACTGAGGCTGGGGTCAAGGCAGCAAGAGCCACCACACACAGACGTGTCAAGAAATTTGGCTACAGTTGTCGTATTCCTCT
>NW_015544158.1:191593-202019 GCF_001515605.1 Sinocyclocheilus anshuiensis
CTTTTCCACGACATTCTAATTTATTGAGATGCACCTGTATTTCCTTGGCAGAGCCGTTTCTAGCCAATTTGACGCCCTAGGCGAAATCCCTGTTGCTATTCGCTTAACCCCGGGTCTTAGTCGTTCTAAACCCCGCTTTTAACCCCTGGTAGAGAAACGGTTTACACTTGCAGTTTAGAAGCCCACCGCTTTTTCCCGCGGTTATGAAAGCGTTAACCCAGCACTGCCGTGCCAAATCTGCAGTGTGAAACGATTCTGTGTTCGAATGTTGCGGCTAGATGCTTAGCAACAGAGGCCCAAAAGCGTGCCTCATATTCACGTGCTTAACCTTTGGACAGTCACAAATCCGCGTGTTGTATAAACAGTAGTTCCAGCGTTAAAGGGAAAAATGCTGACATCAATAACTTTACCTTAATAGTACGAAATGTCCATTCAGGAATAGTCCATAATAGGGTCGGCAACAACATGAGGATGCGCAAAGCTGAAGTATTTACATAAATAGGTCGCTCGCTGTCTTCGTCCAATCATTGACACTGACACAGTAAATATGCAAATAAGAACGTCAAGCGTGTATGTGTGTGTGTGTGTGTGTGTGTGTGTGTGTGTATATATATATATGTGTGTGTGTATGTATATATATATATCAGTATGTATATGTCAAGCCAATAATTCAATAAGTTATTGAATATAAAACATGAATCTAAACAAATTGTGTTCCAAATTTGAGGTTGATATCCAAAACGAGCTTTCAGTAAGGTGTTTTTGGGTGCAGTACCAAACATTCCACCAGATGAAATTTGTTTCCAATGCAGTAATTTTTTTTTTCAGCACAATTTAACCTTTTTCATTTAATGTCCATGCATTGTGTGTGTGTGTGTGTGTGTGTGCAAGTGCTAAAACCTTTACCAAGTTTCATACCATTATGATAAAGAAAAATTCTAAAAAATAAATAAATGTATAAATTTTTCTGTCAAAAATGACCAAAGAGCACTAGATGGTTAAGTATTTACAGTGTAAAACCTCAGCCTACTAATAAACATTGTTAATTATTAACCCCAGTTTGGAGTTTGCAAAGATGCATGTGTACGTGTTTGCACACAGGCTGTGGCTCTCTGTCGGTATTTGGAGAAGAACCGGGAACAGGTTGATCTGCTGGATAAAGCAGTGCTGGAACTTGGAGCGGGAACAGGACTGGTGTCCATAGTGGCAAGTTTACTGGGTACATTACATTTTTTTTTACTTTATTTGTTTGTAATTACCATTTATTTTCATTTACAAGTCTTTTACACCATTTTCACATCAAGGTGCCTGGGTCACGGCCACAGATCTGCCTGATGTCCAGTCAAATCTGAACTTTAACCTCTCGCGCAACACACCTCAGGAGGCGAACTTCCTCTGTTCTGGGGTCAGGATGTGAAACGTGACTTCCTGAGTGCCGTCTACAATTATGAATATGTGCAGATGTGATATATCATCACAACTTTCTAGACTATCTACTGATCACCATGCAGTACTTCTGCAAGCCAGGAACCACCCTACTGTGGGTAAATAAGGTCAGGCTCTATATTTTTCCATGTAACCATTCATTTTAGCTAACATGTTTTTTAAGCTTTAACAAGCTTTATGTCTTTAGGTCTGAGGTAGCCTCTTTTATAAGACCCATTGGCTGTCATCATTTCATTTCCAACAGATGCGATTCCAATCTGACCTGCGTTTCATTGAAAACTTCAAAAATGTTTTTAACGTCACATTGCTGGAAGAGATCCCACAAGAGGAGATAAGGATCTACCAGGTCACTGCAATGAATTCAGCCCAAATGAGGGAGAACCAACATGATGTGTAGCAAGAATTGTTGTATGACAGGAGATTCAATAAATGTCCAATAAATGAATCTAGCAGCCCCAACATTGAAGGGAGGGTGCTCCACCTTTTGGCCATCTGCAAAGTTACAAGGAATGATTGCGAGTGCTACTATTATAATGCAAAAATCAGGATCTCAAAAAATAGGATGACATTTGTATTTTATTTTTGGTTATTAAAAGCTTTGGAAGCTCTTTTTTGCTTCAGAGTTTTTTTTTTTCAGTAATCCAATATTGTACTACTTGTAGTTGTCACTATTTATTATTTTTTGTTAATTAAAAAAAAAAAAGGATGAAATTCTATTGCATTTGCAACGTGTTGCAAAGTGATAATTTTCTTCCTAAATCTACACTACAGTTCCAAAGCTTATCGTCAGTAAGATTTTAATGAATTTATACTTTCATAATTATATCATTTATGTTACAAAAGATTTATATTTCAAATAAATGCTGCTCTTTTGAACTTGATTCATCAAAAATATAAATAAGATATAAAAATATTAAACAGCATGACTGTTTTCAACATTAATAAGAATATTTCTTGAGCACCAAATCAGCATATTAGAATGATTTCTGAAGGATAATATGACACTGAAGACTGATTCTAATAACTAAGATACTAAAAATAGTTCACAGTATTACTGTTTCTACTTTTTTTTTTTTTTTTTAAATGCACCCTTGGGGAGCATAAAAAAAAATTCTTTCAAAAACAAAAATCTAAATTTACCGACCTCAAAATTTTGAACAGTAGTGTATTTGACCAGATGGAATAAATAACATCATATTTTAAGAAGGTACATTCATCCTCAAGAAAAGTGTGACAAACAAAAAGACATACTAACATTAGGCTGGTCTAAATGGTTACCAAGCGAAATAGACGAGCTCATGGGGACGTCACTCAGGGAATAAGATGACTTGTCTACAGCCTTTGCAAATAGCATAATAAAGAAAGATGAGAGAAAGGAGAGTCCTGAAGAAGGGCTCGACTCTGGATCACACAGGGACTGTTCGTCGTACTTGGTCAAATGACTAAAAATCTGAAATTTGCAAAACCTCTCCACTTACGGTGATAAAATACTCTCGGTGAGTAATATAATACCAAAAACATGTCAGAATAAACAAAAAATTATTTACTATAGAAATGTCCATGACTTTTCCAGGTCTCGAAATTACAGCTTTAAATTTCCTTAATATTTAAGTTTTCACCATTTTTACCGTTAACTTCAATGGTTATGTGGTGTGGCAAGTGAATCCTAAAAGCACAAATATTCTCAATTAAAAATCTGTACAAACAGTCTCTCAAATAGTATCATACAGGTCATACAAATAAAGAATTAAATGTCAACTTCCTGAATGCAAATCTAAATCACACTAGGCACATACATAAAATAAAGTTTATTGAAATTAGTAGTATTACATTAGTGTCGCAAATAAACACAATGACTTTGAATTCTTAAAACATTCTTTATATTTAAATTTGAAACTTATATTAGATTACAGAAAAGTTACTTTGAGGAGTCAGTACAGTATTCAGTTGTTTTTTTTGTTGTTTTTTTAAAGGAACTTTTCAAAGGGAAAATCGATAGAGACCTAAAGTCCATATCTTTTTAATACACAACAATAATCTTACACGCTTCAAGGTATTACTGACGCAGAAAGAGCACACTAGAAACAAATTTTGATATGTGGTTAAGAAACAAAGCATTTTTATATTCCTATAACTGCTTTAAGGTACTGAAGTTTCTCAGATGTCCTCCAGTGTCTCTAGGACAGGTTGGCCTATGAAGCTCCAAAACCAAAAGAGAACAAACAAAACAAAAAAAGACTGACTTCTCAGAGTCCTCCAAAAAAGCAGCACTCTGCAGAACGCCAAGGAGCTGAACACACACGGGAGGAGATTCTACAAAAAAAGCCTGCAAGAAATCATCAGGTCAGCATATGAAAAGAGTCCACACATCCAAAGACCTGCCCTGCATGGGGCAAAAAATAGCAACCAGCTTTATAGGTTCTTCGATTCATTAGTCTCCGAATCATCAGAATGCAAATCAAGCCAGCCATTCAAAAAAAAAAAAAAGAAAAAAAGATCATTCAAAAACGGAAGAGAACTACTTCACACAGAGATCACACAACATTTTCCAACAGCACGCAAGGCTGATGTTTTCTTCAGGAGGGAACGTTCCAGAGGGTCACGCAGATCAGAGCGGATAACATCCAGTAGGAACACTGCGACAGAAAATAAAGTGACACCTCTAAACTTCAGCAAAGTCCTTCAGCTGAAAACTATAATTCCCAGCAGGCAAAGCGCACAGCCTGTGATGAAGTGGCTTGTCCTGAGCTCAGAAAGACGAGGATGAAAACAACTCATCCTATTAAAGCCTGTGTTCTTCAATGCCCTTCTCAGACAGAGAGTGAAAGAAACGGTGAGTTGCAGAAGAGGAAAAAGAACGATGTGGTTGATCAATCCTCAGATATGGCAGCTGGAAGAACTTGTGCACGATGGACAGGCTGAACAAGAACTGGGCTTAGTCCTCGTCATCGTTTTCGTCAAATTCATCATCATCGTCATCGCCCATGTAAGAGACGGGAGTCTCCACCCGAGAGCCGCTGTAGTGGGAGTCATTTGAACTAGAGGCCATCGTGCCGTCTGCCCCACCGTCACTGTAACAGAAACAGAGGAAAGAGAAACATGCTGAAATACAAGACACATACTATTCATTTTTTTTATTTACCTGTCATTCCAAAAGAAAGTATGACTTACTTTCTTTGTTGGAACACAAAAGGAGAAATTTAGCTAAATGTTGCCACTCTTTTACATATAAAGAATTTGAATGGGGAAAGACACTATCATACTTAAAAAATGAAATGGCACATAACCAGTCCATAGGGCATGCATGCTATATTTCAAGTCTTTTGAGAGTTTTGTTGCCAAAAAATGTATTATTCACTGAAATTCTTTCCCTCCACCTCACACAAAGTTATCAGATGGCTTCATAAGACTACTTTTATGGTACCATAACATTTTTGGAGTTTCAAAGTGTCTGTCTCAATTCACTAGTGTTGTATGAAAAAAAAGAGCTGCATGAATATTCTGCATAATACCTTTCGTGTAAAAAAAAAAATCCAGTTTTGGAACAACATGAAAAATTAAAATTTTTAAGTTTGGGTGAAGTATTTCTTGAAAATCTCTGCCTTTCTCACACAGAACAATCTCCTCGACAGCAACCAGTCTGGTTTCAGAAGTGGACATTTGACCGAGACCGCCTTGCTTTCAGTTGTTGAAGCCCTAAGACTGGCAAGAGCGGCTTCCAAATCTTCTATACTTATTTTGCTGGATCTGATATATATATATATATATATAGTATTTATAAAGTTTTAGCTTTTAGTTTTAATTACTTTTTCTTATTTGTAAGTTGCTTTGGATAAAAGCGTCTGCTAAATGACTAAAAGTCATTTACCATTATACCTTGCTATGTGTAGTGCGTTAGGCTAACCAAGACTTGTCATTTGCACTTATATATTGTTGCTCTTTTGTTAGTTTTGACTGCTTTTATTGTCCTCATTTGTAAGTCACTTTGGATACAAGCGTCTGCTAAATCACTAAATGTAAATGTAAATGTAAATAATAAAAAAAAAACTTGCTACGTGTACTGCGTTAAGCTAACTGAGACTTGTTATAGCACTTGCATATCATTGCTCTTTTGTTGATTTTGATTGCTTCCATTGTCCTCATTTGTAAGTCGCTTTGGATAAAAGAATCTGCTAAATGACTAAATGTAAATGTAAAATAAAACACCACATATAAAGCTCAAAAAGTTAGAAGAGTGGTATTATCACCATTTTCCACTCACTGTCAAAAAGCAATATGAAAACTATATTTATCATAACTTCTAAAAAAGTTAGTCATAATTTAATTCAACTCAACTTGCTTTGAAGGAAAGTTACTTATGGGAATGTCAAAGCAGCCCAGGTTATGGTCCAAGGTCAAATGGGTATAGCTGCATTTATTTGATCAAAAACACAGTAAAACAGTAATATTGTGAAATATTACTATTTAAAACAAATGCTCGCAATTTTAATATATATTTTTAAAGGGGACATCGGATGCCCATTTTCCACAAGTTGGTATGATTCTTTAGGGTCTTCATGAAATGTCTAACATACTTTGGTTAAAATTCCTCAATGGTCGTGTAAAACAACACCCTTTTTACCTTGTCAAAAACAGCTGTTCACAGAGACCCATTTCGGTGCATGTCTCTTTAAATGATAATGAGCTACTGCTCACCCCACCCTCCTCTTCCGTTTGTGTATTCCGTTGCGCGTTTCCAAAAAAAAAAAATCAAAAAAAATCAAAAACAAAATTAATCCACTGTGTCCTCAGTGGCTCTGATGTCGGGAGAAAATGTCGACTCTTATGTTCACTTTTACATCCTACTCCAAAACACCTGCATTATGATTGTAGGGTGGTTGTGTCCACACACTGTTAAGACACATTTATATGCAAACACCATGTAAAAGTGAATTTTGCATCCGATGTCCCCTTTAAAATGCAATTTTTTCCTGTGATGCAAAACTGAATTTTCAGTGGCAATTTTTCCAGTCTTCGGTGCCACATGATCCTTCAGAAAACATTATAATATGCTGATTTGCTGCTCAAAAAACATTTCCTATCATCATTGTTGAAAATGGAGGAAAACCTTTATTATTTCCAGGATTCTCTGATAAATAAAAAGTTTGAAAGAACAGAATTTATTCAAAATAGAAATATTTTATAACAATTTAAATCTTTACTGTCGCTTTTGATCCATTTAATGCACCTAATTTTTGAATAGTAGTAGTATGACTAGGAACTATCATAGTGTAACCTGATTCAATAGCTACTCGTTTACAACTCCATTAATTTTATTAATGAACAACTGAAAGGTGTACAACAGAAACTCACCTCCCAACAAGATAGCGGCCTCCATTAGCAGACGAAGCCCCTGTCATGTAGACATTACTGATAGGTCCCTGTGCCATTTCTGCATGCAAAAATAATCATCAAATTAAACATTTGATCTTTACAGCCACAAAACTTCAGATATATACTCTGATGTGGTCGCCAGCTGGTACTAACCTGTGACATAGGGCTCCAGTGCTTTGGGCACCAAGCTTCTGGCAGTCTTCAGGTCCTCAGCAGAGCACTTGCCCACCTCGAGACCACAAGCCATGCCCATGCGCTTCAACACCTCTATGTCATCATGAATCTCAAACATGCTATCGAAGTTGAAGAGGTACTCAAACCTGATCACAAACAAGTAATGAGAAAAGCTGTGTCATGCCACCAACAGCCTAAATGGTCTGGCTTTTGATATCATACTTGTCATTGGAGATGCTGCAGTCAATGACTGTTTTCTTGCTGGTGTTTACGATAATAAATGGCAAGCGAATGACCGAGTTGGCAAGTGGGGGCCTTTTCGTCTGTTGTTCTCTCTGGCGGTTCCGCTGTACAAGCTTCTTGAAGGCAATTTGCTGCAATCGAAACTTTTTTTAAAACAAGTTCATCACCAAATAATTCTTATAAGAGCGGCTTCTGACCTGTAAAATTAGTTCTTGAAGTTGCGACTGTTTTTGTTTGATTCTCTCCAAACGTCTTTGCCTCTCCACCTTAAAACACAATCAGTTAAACACAAGTAGTTGCTCTACTAATTGTCTAACAGAAAACTAAAACGTTCATGAAATAAAGGATCAGTACACCCACCTCCAGGTTCTGGCACTCCTGAGCAGAATTTGTAGGCAGGCCAATCCATTTGATCTCTTTCTTCTCTTTGGAGATGATGTTCATGGCCATCAGCACATTGAGTGCATCGTACACACGCCGTCGAATGTTCTTCTGGTCATACACATGCTGAATAGGGACAAACAAAGAAAGTGAAGCACTATTCATTTTAAGATACATGTGAATGATCAACTCTGTAATCAGTTTAAAGAGCTACACTTCTTCTCTACTCAACAAACAAAGCTCTGGATCAATGCCTAGCCACAGGAAGAGGCTTACCGCATCATTAGGGGAGATATGATTATCACCAGAGCTGAATTCAGCCACAAGCTCATCAGCAACCTCGTTGTAGGTTGTGACACCCTTCCGCTGGACCTTTTCGCAAACCTTCATCGAGAAATGTCTGAGGCCTTTCCCGTTCTTCTCCCCCTTCTTACCCCTCTTTCTGAGGAGAGAACAAAAACCCAAATTATTGCACGATATTTAACACTATGATAGATGACAGAAAAAGGAAGACCAAAAGAAATGTTTTGCTGCTGCTTTGTAGGAATTTTCCTAATTGTCCTTAAAGTTATATAGTGCTACCTTGGTACTTCTTGAAAGAAAACAAAATTGGTATCTGCTAGGGATGTTCATTTCGGTAATTTTTCCTAACCGACAACCGAAGCTCATTAACCGATTATTAATCAACAAGACTATTTTAAATTCTAATTTAATTAAATTAGAAAGGATAAGTGTCTGTGACCCCTTTAAAAATACTAACATTTGTTTCCCGGGGATTAATTTTACATGCGCAAAAAGCAGCAAACAACAGAACATGAGGATTCACATGGTCTTCATATCACATCACGCACCTGCAGTGCTTCTGCGGAGAAAAACATAATAAAGCTAGGCTATAGGCCTATATATAAAACGATAAATAGGTCTATACGAGAAATATATTTTTACTTAATAAATTAAGAAAACGAAAGAAAAACTGTGCAACAAGTAGCCTAGTATTCAGAGTTTCAGTTCATTTTTGTGCTGCGTAAAAGGAAACCAGACGGCAGAAAGTGGCATCCTATTTTTCTTTAGGCTTATTTTACAAACGCACAAAGATTTGTTTTTATTGTGAATGTACACAAATAAATATTTAGAATAGTTTTGAATAATGTCTTACTCTCATATGACCACAAATGAAGGAGTAGTAACACCATGTCTACACCGGACGCGACAGTTGCTGCGCCGCTCTGGTCTGGTTTAGACGGTGTAAGTTGTTTCAACTTTTAAAAGGAAAAAACAAGTGATCGTGCCAGCGCCTCACTCACGCAGTTAAGCGTTACTAACTGGACAACGCAGCCTGTTCATTGTCATAATAAAATACAGTCAATCAAACATATGGGAAAAAAAACTATTTAGTAAAAAAAAAATATGTAGTAAAATCTGTGCTGTTAAGTGTTATCACAGTAGACAGTAGCCTACCGCCGTGATGTTATGCAAAACATTTTGTTTTACTTGGATATTGGAACGAGTAGGCCTATACGAGAAATATATTTTTACTTAAATAATAAATTAAGAAAACAAAAGAAAAACTGTGCAACAAGTAGCCTAGTATGCAGAGTTTCAGTTCATATTTATGCTGCGCTAAAGGAAACAGACGGCAGAAAGCGGCATCCTATTTTTCTTTAGGCTTATTTTACAAAAGCACAAAGATTTGTTTTTATTGTGAATGTACACAAATAAAGGCAAACTTTTTACAATTCCGATTATCTTTATGACTAAAAGGAGTAGTTTCTTCCTCTGTTACAAGGACAAAGTTCAAGTGATTGTGCCGGCGCCGCATGCGCACACACAGTTAAGCATTGCTACCTTGACAATGCAGCCAGTTCATTATCATAATAAAATACAGTCAGTCAAACATATGGGGAAAAAAAAAAAACATACTGCTCAGTTTAAATATGTAGTAAAATCTGTGCCTTTAAGCGTTATCACCGTACCGCCGTGAATGATGTTATGCAAACCATTTTGCTTTACGTGGATATTGGAACGCGAGTGAAGTAGGCTACATAATAAATAATATTTTGGCATTCAAATACATCGCGAACACGGAAACATTTGATTTTGTGTCGAATGAGAGACACAACGTTGGTTTCAGTTTCGTTTTAACCTAAATTAATTTGTTTTGGCTTGTCGTTTAGCTATAGCTTCTTATATTTTTAATTCTTGTTCTTTTCTAAATACTGTTAATTGAAAGGCTTTGTTGTAGAGTGAGGAGAACTAAAATAGCCTAGCTATGTTTACAGTGTTTATTATAATGTTTGTAAACATTTCATGTCGGCACAGGGTTTCTAGAGACATGAACAAGTTAAATTTAAGACTTTAAGACCTTTTTAATACCATCTTATATGAAATTTAAGACCTAAACCTGTAATGGAAATACACATTTTATTACATATATGTAATATTTAATGTGTTTAAATTAAAAAGAAAACAAAATATCATTGCTGTAATAAATGATATTTATTACGACGATATACAGTGAACTTTTCATGTCAGCAGACAATATTCCATACAAGATATCCCCGCAAAATAACTGCATCACTGAGGTTTTTGGTGGAGTAAACAATTTATTCTGAAGCAATATTTTCATCAGTGTTCCATCAACTTTTACATACTTAAATCTGCATATTTTTAATTTTCATTTACAAAGGCCTATTTTTAAACTTTTTAGATGTATGCATCATCTTACATGTCAAATTATTACAATTTATCAATAAATTCAATATACACTATAGGGCTGCTACCAGTCAGATTAAATAATTTACACTGCAAA
>NW_015544158.1:202186-203217 GCF_001515605.1 Sinocyclocheilus anshuiensis
CTTCTCAACTAAACTACCAGTAAGTGGCGGTAAGTCACTTAATGAGTGAGTCACTGAGTCATTCATTCAACTGATTCAAGTGTGTTATCATGCTGGTATCTTAAGGACTTTCGTGGACCGCTGACTCCTAAAGTTTTTGATATTCTTCATATCCTTATGGGCAGATATCCTTTTATGGGCATTTTTACCTTTATAAAGCCATGTTTTCTTATCTTTTGAGTCAAATTCTTACATTTAATCAGTGAATTAGAATAAGAAGACATTTGGGCTGTTACCAAGCAAATGAAATCAGTATCAACAAAATTCATCTTTGCAATCCAGACATAAGCTGCATAAATAATGTTTTGATATATTAAACATAAAACGTTGAATACTGATATTTGAAATGATTTAAAACATGAAAAAAATCAAAAAGAAAGAAATAAAAAAATGACTTTAAATGTGAAATTAAAACCGCCAGAAGGTGGCAGTAAGTCACTGTTAATAAGTGAGAAGTGAGTCCTGAACCGAATCATTTAAATGGTTGATTCATTCAAGAACAAAATGTTGTTATGTTACTCAAAGAGCAAAACAGCGCTGTGGCTTTGTTTGGAATTATTTTGTTGGCGAAATAGTGCAAAACCAGGCAATATGGTGTCTAAAATGTAAGTCTCTTAATAAAACCTCTAGTTTATTGAACCGTTTTAAAAAAAATAAAAAAAATATTTGTACATGGTAATTTTTGGAAGAAAAAAAAGGCACTCTTCGTGTGATTAACTATAAGAACTATAAGAAATATACACATTTTCTGCTCCCATGTCTTGAATTTGTGATCATTCTGAATGTAATGGTGGAGTTTAGAGTGCGTGACGTCAACCTCCGGAGCTCTATAGACTGAATCATGCAGTGAAAGAAGGCACTGTAAATGCGCACGTGCACTAGAATTCAAGTAATGCATGCACTCAGTAGATTTTGAATGTTTTTTTTGCGTCGTGAGAATATTGAGCAAAATAGCTCACTTGTCATGTTGTTACTTAACTATATCATGTTAC
>NW_015544158.1:204432-206827 GCF_001515605.1 Sinocyclocheilus anshuiensis
ATTAAACATAAAACGTTGAATACTGATATTTGAAATAATTAAAAAAAAATGAAAAGATACTTTAAATGTGAAATTAAAACCGCCAGAAGGTGGCAGTAAGTCACTGTTAATAAGTGAGTCATTGCGATTGAACCGAATCATTTAAATGGTTGATTCATTCAAGAACAAAATGTTGTTATGTTACTCAAAGAGCAAAACAGCGCTGTGGCTTTGTTTGGAATTATTTTGTTGGCGAAATAGTGCAAAACCAGGCAATATGGTGTCTAAAATGTAAGTCTCTTAATAAAACCTCTAGTTTATTGAACCGTTTTAAAAAAAATCAATATCACATTTGTACATGGTAATTTTTGGAAGAAAAAAAAGGCACTCTTCGTGTGATTAACTATAAGAAGTGATATAAATATACACATTTTCTGCTCCCATGTCTTGAATTTGTGATCATTCTGAATGTAATGGTGGAGTTTAGAGTGCGTGACGTCAACCTCCGGAGCTCTATAGACTGAATCATGCAGTGAAAGAAGGCACTGTAAATGCGCACGTGCACTAGAATTCAAGTAATGCATGCACTCAGTAGATTTTGAATGTTTTTTTTGCGTCGTGAGAATATTGAGCAAAATAGCTCACTTGTCATGTTGTTACTTAACTATATCATGCTATGAATAAAATAAACATTTTGAATTTTTACCTCAGTGTGTTTCTTCTGAGTTTATGTGTGCGGTTACGCTCATTTGCTCTGAAGTCTCTCACAAAAGAGACAAACAGGGTGAACCTCAACAGCGCGAATTTGATACCAGAAATACACTATCCATTATCAACCGCTGTTTACATTGAATGTAGGCTAATAAAATTAGAAGAATCATTCTCGCGTTTCGATGCTTCGCTGGTTATTTTTTGTCACTTATGTTTTAATCATACATTTTAATCTTAATAAATTATCATTATTATTTTTATTGAGAACATTAAAAAGTTAGTTCAACCTATACAGTCTCGACCTGTATACTGCTACTGCGATTCTCTCTGATGCAGTAACTTACCGCGGGGAAGAAAAAATCTTCAGTCTGTCCAATGATTGTAAAGTCATGAGGTCCGTCAGACTGAAGATATTTTAGCGGTAATGTGACCAAAAATATTTAAGACCCATCGAAATTAAAACATTTTAAGACTTTTTAAGGCCTTATATTAGGAAAATGTTATTTAAGACATTTTAAGACTTAAGGACCCGCGGACACCCTGCGGCATTAGGCCTATTTCTGAATGAAATAATAAAATGCGACTTATGTTTTTTTTCTCTCTCTAAAAAATGTTATACGCGTAGCGTATTTCAACCATGCAGCAAACCTTTTTAAATATTTTGATAAATTACTTTAAAAAATAAATAAATGACTTTTTAAACCATTTAAACTGATAGTATTAATCGGTCAAAATTCTTCATGGTCGGTTAACAGTTAACCAGTTAAAATGAATATCCCTAGTATCCGCCAATGCAAATTTCATGTAATATATTTTTTAATGATTTTGAAGTTAAAATACTGAAGCCATAATAATAATAATAATGAATTTTTCTTTCCTTTTTTAACACCATGTCAGCTTCTATGGCTATGGTTTAGTTTTAGGTTTAGTTATGCAAAATTAAAACTAAATAAGATGTTTAAGATTAATTTTTCTTAAAAAACCTAAAAACTAGATTTAGATTTACTTGATTAAAAACCTTTTCAAAAGTATCAACAGAACAAACAAAGTTTCTCACAGGAGTAGAAGTATTACAGTCTAGCAAAATATGTTTAATGGACAGTGGATTTTGACAAGATGGACACTTCGGGGAATTTTCTCCAGATAGTAAAAATTCAAATGTAAAATGAAAAAAGTGTGTAATTCTTGAGTGTCCTATCCAACATCGTGTGTAAATGACTAAATGACTTGATATAATAAGTATTATTATTATTATTATTGAATAATCCTAAGTAAACATTAATTATAAAAATAATTTTGTTCCTTCCCTAAAATCATTAAATATTCTTATCTCATTCTTACATATACTTAATGTAGCCAAATATTAATAGAAACAACTAAATTAATTTGTTTAGGGATGCACCGAAATGAAAATTCTTGGCTGAAGCCGAATAAAATGAAACACTGGGCCGAAGGCCGAATACAGTTTTTCACATTTTTCCCCCCGTAGGCCTATTTCGCAATTTGTTTTCACCATTGCATTAATTCAATTGCCAAAATGTACTTATTACTGTTTTGCCCTGCTTTTCAAATAAAAAATCAATTAAAAAAACAACAATTTAAAAATATTTACTTAACACTGAACATTTTTTTTACATTCTAGCAGACATTATACCAACAAAGCACAATTTAACTTAAAATTAATAAGTTAGTAAAATAATATTTT
>NW_015544158.1:207864-214199 GCF_001515605.1 Sinocyclocheilus anshuiensis
ATATTTTTCTTTGCACAGTTGGATGGCCGTGTTTGTATTCTGAACCCATTCTGAAGAGAAAAATCCAAAGTATTCAAAAACAGAAAAGCACGTGGTTCCACTGAATCCATTTCTGAAAGAGAATGTTGTGAAGTAGCCTGCTGAAGTAAGACCTACCCCGAGGACCACGGAGAGGCTTCCGATGGTTGACTCTGGGTGATAAACTGAGAGCTGGGTGTGTGTGGGCTGTTCATTAGGATTACATTGGAGCCACTGGGCCTCTGAGGTGTGCTAATGACCTGTGATAGAGACGATCAGGTTTAGAAGACAATATGGCAAACATCATAAAAGAGTAAATGATGCTTGTTGCCAAAATATTAAACATGTTAATATCATCTGTATTGATCTTTACCTTGATGAAATTTAAACTAAGTTGTGACGGAAGGAAAACATTTATTCAACTAGGACAAACGCAAGCTAACATGTTTCTTTTTTATGCTGGTTACATATAAATGACACTTTTCCAATTCTAACTGACATATGGCGACGAATTAAGAACAGCAGCTGTGAATATGCAGGTGGCTAAACAGCAAGTGTCATTTAAATGAGCCAATAATTCCTCTTTTCTAAATTAGTTCATTTCATTTTTAGTCATTATGGGAAGCCCGTTTCAGTGTCCGACGTGGAGGTTATTAGACAAACCCTGACTCTCTCCAGCAAGTAAAAGCTGCATCCCTTGGATATATTAAAGCAGCTGTAAACTCAAAGCTGGTTCCCATCCCTAAGAAGGATTACTGTACCTCACTCCTTCAATGATTACTGTGAATTGCTCAATGTGGATTCATAAAACTGTAAACTAAACATAACCATTCTTGGAAATGTGTTTCAGCCTGAACTGCCAGATCAGAAGTCAAATAATTCTCTTTCTTCATTCAGGAGATGGTGGGTGTTCAACATCATGACTCTAGCTCTGTGTAAAACACTACAAGAGCAGAGGCAAAATTATTTCCAGTTTCCATTAGCTTTTCCCCTATTGACGCCTAACAACTCTTAGTTGTCATAAACAAAAGTCACTTGCAGGGCTTAAATAAAAAAAAAGGCCTAGGTGATAAGAGAGTGACTTGCCCTATTTTGCTAAAGCTTGAGGTCTTTTGTTTCCTACATGATGATCATCATGTACGAAACAGTTAAATGCAGTTAAAATGGATGGAAAATTTAATCAGTAACGCTTTGCTCAAAATGCCACTGACGTTTACAGCTGACAAAGCAAAACTATAGGCATAAAAAGGCCATTCTGCAAAGAAACGGTTTAGTGAAAAATATATAATGCTATATTTTCAGAGCCTTAGACATCTTAAAATATAATTGCAATCATATTTCACAATATTCCTGTTTTGTTTTTTTTTGTTTCTTGGTCAAATAAATTCAGCCTTGGTGATCATAAGAGACTTCTTTCAAAAACATTAATAAAAATCTTACTGAGGCCAGACTTTTGAACAGTAGTGTATACTGCTATTTTTGAGCCCTGCAATTGGCATTACTATAGTAAGTGATAAAACTGGAAATTCTATACAATGCCTGAACAAACATCCGATTAAAGCATTGGCTTTTTAACAGTGTGTACAGACAGGAGATTAAACCTGAAAAACAAACTGGAAACGCTTATGTGATCTACAGGTACATCTCAATAAATTAGAATGTTGTGGAAAAGTTCATTTATTTCAGTAATTCAACTCAAATTGTGATAATTTGTTGAGATAGTGAATTGGTGGGTTTTTGTTAAATGTGAGCCAAAATTATCACAATTAAAAGAACCAAAGACTCAAACTACTTCAGTCTGTGTGCATTGAATATATTTAATACACGAGTTTCACAATTTGAGTTGAATTACTGAAATAAATTAACTTTTCCATGACATTCTAATTTAATGAGATGCACCTGTATATGCGTCTTTGTTTACGCAGTCAAACTCCATTCAAAACTTACCATGTGTGGTGCGATATTCACGTTGGAAGGGCCCAGTGTTTTTGGCAACAGGTGTTTTCCAACAGCCACTGACTGTGGATGCACTGTTACTAAAGACAGCACACCTGCAGGGGTAGTATTCACAGAGGACATCTTAATGCAGTGCTATGTAGGGTCAAGCAGGGCTTTTTGTTTGGGCTTTCGTAAAGCATTACTGTAAGATCTAACATCCTTGAATATCTTCAAAGAATTCAGCTGCTGATGCAGTGCACTGTTATCTTCAGAAACTTCTAATGCTCCTCTTACCTTTGCCAGGGCTCAAGTTCTGATCAATGAAAACCTTCAACTCCCCATTGGCCTCAATCAGACCAGCCTGTGGAAAACAAGATGACCATCAACTCATTGACTTAAACTCCATTTCCAGTCAATTACATCTAATAGAGCAAGAGAATACTCACATCTTTGGCCATGATCCCTGGGGCTGAGGAATAGATGCTTGGTCTAGATGAAAAACCTGAGCCAAAATTCCACAACAAAATGTCTCTGTAACAGAAATGAAACTGGTTTGGCACAAAAGCTGAGGACACTTGAAGACTGTAACCAAGGTTACTACACAAATCTTTGTTTCTCATGAGAAAAGTTTTCATTTGCAACAACCGCCAAAAGGACGCAACGATCAATGGGCTTTCAAACAAGTATATCTTGCCATTTCAGGTGGTTTTTCTGATCTGTGAACAGAAGCTCAGAGACAGACAGACGAGTCTGGTCTCTATGGTAGGCCTCAGGTTTGCCTTCCTTCATGCCAAAAGCCTCTACGAGCAAGACAGGACCAGCATTCATCAAAAATGCCAAATGTTCACAATAATTGATGCAAAAAAAAATGTTGCTGCATGTCTGAAAACCACAAAGGAATCATTATTAGGCATTATAGGTAGGTTCAAACTTCAAATGTTCAGCATATTTATATACTTTTTCAGTTTAACGTGTTAAAAATATTTAACGCCGTTAACACAGGGGTGGGGCTACTTTTGGCCACCCCACTCACAACTGCTGCCACTGTCTCTTTTTTTCTTGCTAATTTAGTCTCAGAACGTCTTTACAAGCACATCAAACAGGAGACGTTTCAGATGCGCACTCCACTTCACCTCAGCGCCTGGTGCGGAAAGGTCACGGTATTGTAGGCCAGGGGTTTTCAACCTTTTAGGACATGCGCCCCCAACCCCGCCCCCCCAAGTTTGACATCAACATAACGCAAATATCCATTAAAGCTATTAAAGCAGCGAATTATTTTTCTTTTGCTCTTTGTGATTAACATTTATATAAGAAATGCACGGATCCGTTATACTGATGTACATCTGATATTTTCTTTACTGTTTACTTTCGCTTAAAACAACCGACTGTGCTTACAAGGATACTTGTCAAGACAGCCATTGGTATTCACCTGCTGTCTGAGAAGGCTATCTGTTTGTGCACTTCAGGTGTGTGCGCGGTGCGCATAGAAACGCTTTATGTGATGAGATGTCTTGGGCTTAAATGGCTTAAAATTACTTTAATGTTTAAACTGACAAGACTTAAAACACGTGAGAATGAAAAACTTTCTTGAGGAAGCAGCACTGGCCTGATCGTTAAGATAGTTTTGCGGGGCTAAAGCCCAATTTATACTTCTGCGTCGAACCTACGCCGTAGGTTACGCATAGACGCACACCCATACGCCGTAGCCTGACGTGCACCTCTCCAAAAATCTAACAGCGCGTCAATTCTACACAGACCGCAAGCGCTGTGATTGGTCTGCAAGAACCCCTCCCTCCATATGTACTTGAGTTTTGTGTGAGTTTATGTGCACTTTAATATATTTTAATGTTACACTTCTTATATAAAATTTAAAAAAGCAAAGAACAAGTGTCTTATCATTTATTATACTACATAGCATTATACATCAGTAGTTGTCCGCAACAAAAAATGTTGATCTGCCGTGGTACAATTCCTTGTGCAGATTGAAAGTATGCCATCTTCTCCTGTTCCGTTGTTGTCTCCTTTTTGTAGTTTTAAATAATGATTTAAAGGGGTCATATGATGCTGCTAAAAAGAACATTATTTTGTGTATTTGCTGTAATTAAATGTGTTTATGCGGTTTAAGGTTCAAAAAACACATTATTTTCCACATACTATACATTATTGTTTCTCCTCCATGCCCCGCCTTTCTGAAACGCGTCGATTTTTACAAAGCTCATATAAATGAAAACTGACGCATAGCCTACGGCGTAAAGGCTACGGCATCGGTCCGACGCAGAAGTATAAATCAGCCTTAAGGTGACAGATAGGGGGGCTGAAACCCACCTAAAAAGGGTTTAGAACCGCCCCTGGTATAGCGTGCGTAATTATACTGAAACATAAATATATAACCAGTTTACCAGATTTAATGTGATGGCTGAGCCTGTTTCTGAGATAACAACATGCCAATCCGTGGTTGGATTTCCGACACGGCTAACCGTAAATCATCTTACACTGTCAATAAGCGTGACTGATACTCGAGCCAACTCTGCTCTAAATGTCGACTAGCAGTGGGAGTCAGATTGCCCCCTAGTGGATGGCTAAAGATTTGCTAACTCATATTCATAAATCCTCAAAGGAATGTCTCTGAATTAACTGATGCTCACGACCCCCTTGACAGGTGCCGCTCTTCAATTGCACGCACAAAGGCGCCGGCACGCGCTGTAGCCTTTATCATTTCATATCAAAGCACGAAAGAAACGACGTGCATGCAATGTCATGGTCAGTTAAGTCATGAAGGCGATTAAAGCTGCCTTAAAACTGTGCATGCATGTATTAGGATATATGTTATATATGAGTCACATTTAAGAACTCTGAAATGGATTTCAAAACTTTCCTGAAGCAGCCCAACACTGTCTCCCTCATCTAACACACCCGATTCAACTCGTCAGCTCATTAATAGAGACTTTAAGACCTGAAGTGGGTCAGAAAAGGTAAAGAGAGTTGAGAGAAAATATGATGCTTGTCAGATCCGCGTCACGTTCAGCAGCGGCAGCTCTTAAAGAAATAACAGCCAGAAAACTGACGCATAGCCTACGGCGTAAAGGCTACGGCATCGGTCCGACGCAGAAGTATAAATCAGCCTTAAGGTGACAGATAGGGGGGCTGAAACCCACCTAAAAAGGGTTTAGAACCGCCCCTGGTATAGCGTGCGTAATAATACTGAAACATACATATATAACCAGTTTACCTGATTCAATGTGATGGCTGAGCCTGTTTCTGAGATAACAACATGCCAATCCGTGGTTGGATTTCCGACACGGCTAACCGTAAATCATCTTACACTGTCAATAAGCGTGACTGATACTCGAGCCAACTCTGCTCTAACTGTCGACTAGCAGTGGGAGTCAGATTGCCCCCTAGTGGATGGCTAAAGATTTGATAACTCATATTCATAAATCCTCAAGGGAATGTCTCTGAATTAACTGATGCTCACGACCCCCTTGACAGGTGCCGCTCTTCAATTGCACGCACAAAGGCGCCGGCACGCGCTGTAGCCTTTATCATTTCATATCAAAGCACGAAAGAAACGACGTGCATGCAATGTCATGGTCAGTTAAGTCATGAAGGCGATTAAAGCTGCCTTAAAACTGTGCATGCATGTATTAGGATATATGTTATATATGAGTCACATTTAAGAACTCTGAAATGGATTTCAAAACTTTCCTGAAGCAGCCCAACACTGTCTCCCTCATCTAACACACCCGATTCAACTCGTCAGCTCATTAATAGAGACTTTAAGACCTGAAGTGGGTCAGAAAAGGTAAAGAGAGTTGAGAGAAAATATGATGCTTGTCAGATCCGTTGTCATGTTCAGCAGCGGCAGCTCTTAAAGAAACAGCACCCAAAATAACCTATTAACCCAGCTGCTGTAATGTCTGTTCATCAAAGAAAAAAAAAGAGAGGAAATCAATAACTTTTATAGCTTTAAAGGGGTCATATGATGCTGCTAAAAAGAACATTATTTGGTGTATTTGGTGTAATTTATGCAGTTTAAAGTAAAAAAAACACATTATTTTCCACATACTGTACATTATTGTTTCTCCTCTATGCCCCGCCTTTTTGAAACGCGTCGATTTTTACAAAGCTCATTGGTCTGAAAAAGCGAGGTGTGCTGTGACTGGCCAGCTATCCAATGCGTTGTTATTGGCCGAATACCTCAAGCGTGAGACGGAAATGTTACGCCCCTCACATACTGTTGATGCCGTGTCCCGGCCGGAGCGACGAGACAAAAACATTAAAACCCATTACAAACGAGGCATTTGTTGCATCCAGTGGGGACATAATTACTGATTATAATGACTTATACTGCCTTTTTACGCGTTGCGTTGCATTGCGCC
>NW_015544158.1:214239-222870 GCF_001515605.1 Sinocyclocheilus anshuiensis
GCCGATCCGGTGATCCACAGCGCAAATTTGTTGTATTTCCTCAGCGACCAGCACGGATCAGCTCTAGGCATGACGAAGCGGATATCGTCCTCTTTTGGAAGACCAAACAAAGTAGTTTCGCTTTCACAACGAAGCACACAGCGTCTTCACGACATTGGTTGCAGCGTCAACAAAACTACAGTGAGACTAAAAGTTACGCCTTCTTTCTTTGCGTGAACATTTGGGCGGCGTTATGCAAATCTTCCCACATAGTGAGGTAGATATGTGGGGGCATGTTAGAACGAGCCGTTTTAGGTAGGTGTGGCTGACTCTGAACTTTTATAAAGAATATCTCTTTGGATTTGAGACTTTAGTCTTTGCAACTTTACAGATCTTCTTTATGCACCAAGAGCTTGTAACACTCCAAAGAGAAAGGAAAAATTGAAATCGCATCATATGACCCCTTTAAGGATTCATCTATATTTAATTTAGAATTTAGTGTTTGATAACTTTATTCAATTTCTGTATATTTCCTACTTGCTGAAGGGCACAGGTAGCTAAATATGACACTGGTCGTTGAATGGCTATAGTCGATGGTTAAATATTAGGAAAAAAAATAATTTCATATAGGCATCAGTAATGCATGGTGTCAGTGATACTGGCCTCCTTCAGTCATAAAAAAAGATGCCATTAAACAAATCTTAAAAATATACTGTCTTTATGTTGTTTCTACATTAATTTGAAGATTAAATGTGAAATTATTGCAATATAAAATATATTTAAATAGTTTAATGTTAGATTAGATTAATCGCAATTAATTTCAGAAAAAACATGCAATTAATTAGTTACATTTTTTAAATCGATTGACAGCACTATTTTATATCAAAATGATATAAGTTTCAATACATACATTTTCTAAGACATACAAAAAAAATTTATATGTTTTATGGGATGATGATCACCTGCATACAACGCTCGATGCTTTGGTTTCTTACTTTTTTTTTGGTCTAAAACTCAAATTACTCAATATTGATTACTCGTATGATGTTGCTTTAATGCAACAGTTCAGTAAACTTGCAATCATGCTGTAGCACTGAAAAAATATAATCTGATATTCTGGTCATATGCTGTTATTCTGCACAACGGCACTCTTGCTAGTGTGAATGGGAAATGGACTGACACCGTCACAGGTAAAGTGAACTAAAATGAGACTTGAGTCCACTTTCAAGCCCAGGGACAGTGTGAATACAAAGACAGCTTGGTTCTTTGTCACCCAGTTCACATAAAGGGGTCCAAGTCTGCTTATTTTAAAATGCTGTCTCGGTAGGTAGCTCACTAGGTTTTAAGACACAGCCCAAGATTGATGAAAACGAGGCCCGCCGATTTGCTTCCAGCACTCATGCAGCTTATATTACCAGACAAAGACCTCGACGAATCTTTCTCTCTTTAACATCCAATTTTAACTCGTGCACTCAAAAACCGCATGCAATCTTCTGAAAGTCATCCATATGCAACAGTTCCTGTCGTTTAAATAACTTTTTTTTGCAAAAGCAATGGGCCCTTAAATATAGCAAATATTCATGACCAATGTTATAAAAAGCATATAAACGCATAAAGCAAAACGAAGATCCGTTTTATTCGTTTATATTTTCCGCATCAAATATAATGCACAATCGGAACCGTATGTACTATAATAAAGCGTGTTAGCCCAGTTAGCTAGCTGCCTTTCAAACAGGTTTTGCACCGAGACCCTGCTCTAAATGTGATCAAAACGTGTCCCTCCTGCTTAAATGCGACCAGATCGAGTATTGTGCATGTGCTCGTACCGTTTTGCTAACGGATCGGACTTAAATGGCCATCTGGAAACGAAGTGTGTAAACTTTCCTCTGAACTTACAGTCCTGAAGCCCTTTGCCTTCTTAGGTGCTGTTTTTGTTGGCATAGCCAGTTAGCAAGAGGACAGAGGAAGAGGAGGTCTGAAGCCCATCAAACAGGAAACAAAGATAAATCAAATAATATGAAAAATAAATCCCATGTGCAGTGAATTATCATGCTTTTATAACGTGTTTGTACTTGGGAGATGTTTGATTGTAAGATAAGAGCACATTTATAAAACCCAAAATGGATGCGGATGTTATAAGCATGCACACAAAAGACGCATGGATACTGTGAAATCCTCATGCAAGATTTAAGAAAATAATTTAAATTACTGACATCTTTTAGAACGAGTTTCTACAATTTATCTATCTACAGTATATAGAAACGACCTGTTATATTCAGTTGACAGTCATAACACTATTCTGCTGGAGGGTTACAATCCATTGGCTTCAACACAGCATGAGTTTAGACGACAGACAGTCCTTCAAAAATGGAAAATAATCGTTCAGAATGAGACATACTTGTTTACTAACTCAGCAGAACTAATATAACAAGCAGGATGGATTTGGTTTAATGCCTGGCAGCCATTTTACATGGAAGCCAAAGCAAAGCCATCATGCAATGATGCTTTAATAGCCTGCTAGCTGAAGTGACAGGTCCTTATTACGATCTACACTAATAATTATCTAGTTAATATACCCTTCACGGTTATGCAAATTTAACAACAACAACCGTTTCGTTCTGCAAAAGTATTTCAAAAACGCTTTAGAGCGAATATGGTAAAGCTATTAGGCTAGCGACCAGGTGAGCTAGTAAGCTAACTTCCACTCAAATCGAGGTCATCCGAGCAGCTTTAATATAATCAATCTAGGATCTACTTACTATTGTGTTCTACACGTCTGGTTTTGTATATCGGTGCTTTTTCGTGCAATGGCCAATAACGAGTAAAAAACATTGAGGATTTCCCATTGCCCTGCACTGACAGAAGCAATTGACTAGGTTAGCTTGTCGGCTAACACAAGCCACTGGAGACAGACAGTTTCAATATTTCACATAAGTGATAATTAAACCGGACTGAGGGTTCACATACTAACGATCATAGAATCCATTATGTATAATTTCCTCCAGATACACGCTGAGGTTACTGGCCGGTTTTGCTGGCAAGCGCACTTATTCCATGCCAAATTATCTTATTTTCAAACGCAGATAAATGACAACTCCTTTATGCAATGATGAATTATAAATACAGAAAACATCGGTCAAAGCTGTCTACGTGGACTCAACGCCCCCCAGGTCTCACTTACGGTCGGTTGCATCCGCCTTCAACTGTCTAGTGTTGAATGAATAGCAGCGCATTGAGCGCACACAGTAAAAACTGCTCCCTCTCTGGGTCTGTAAAACTGAGCTTGGCGGTGTCTACGCCACGGGAAATCTGATTGGACAGTAATGCGCATGACGTCGAAGGAGGGTAATACGAAAGCCACGCCCATACTGAATTCCGATTGGATGGGACTCTACAGTTTCTTCGTTGACATTTTCTCATTGGTTAATTTCACAGGATCCTACCCCATGCGTCTGAGGGCGGAGCGTGCGTAGCAATATATGTAAATAATAAAGAGAAGCTCACTAATAAAAAGGTTAATGTCCATAAAGTATCAAATACATTTTGATCAACAGAGTCAAAAACTATAATAATAGCTGTTATCAGTATTTGCAAGTTTAATCAATACTTTAAAAGCACTTTCTAACGATATATGTGCATTAATACCACTTCCCCGTTGCACTGTTACATGAATGTTATCCTATTTATTTGTATCATTATTAGGCAGGGGTGTAAAATGTACTGAAATTGTGCTTAAGTTCAAGTACAGATAATATGTCAAAAAATGATACTCAGTTAAAAGTACCTAGCCAAAAATATTTGAGTGAAAGTAAACAAAAGTATCCACATTTAGTAAAAGAAACACTTTTCTTAGCTTTTTAAATTGACTTTTTACAAGAGATAATCTCAATAAATAAAATAAAATAAATTCCTGTTTAAATCAAAGTTAAGATAAAATGTGAGCATGATTAATTGGCTTGTTTGTCACATTAAGATAAAAAAAAAAACATTTAAATTTAAGAGATTTACTGTATTTTGTACAACATGAAACTGTAATAGTACTATTTTAAAAATATTATTTTTAAAAGTACTATTTTTTCATTGAATAAGCATGCAAGTATTAACATAACTCCAGTAAATTATTATGTAACTGTTATTAGAACTATTCTAAAATGCTTTTTTTTTGGAAGCAAACGGGTCAAGATTTTGAAAGTATGAATCAGCTAAATAATAAATTTAAATGTCTGTAATTAAACTACAGCTCATTAGGTTGCTGTTTGGTTTCAGGCTCTGGAACCTGTTTATCTATATTCATGCTGCCCCTACAGAATGCACTGTACAGTATGTTTTATACAGATAACTAAATGGAGAGGACTTCAAAAAAGGGTGTCACCATTTTCGTGTCGCTATCATTTTCAGGTCTCTGGGTGGACATATTTGAAGAAGTTATTTGGGTTAAATACTGTACATTTATGAAGATGGATTTTCCACCTTTTGGAAATATAAATATAATTAAGTATAGTAATTAAAAAAAATCATTATTCAGAAACAAATACATACAGAACACAAATCAATATCCTAAATGAACCAATAAATGAGACAAATTAAACAATTCAACATTTATTACAACACCCTTTTTTGAATTACACACTGTGTTCACGTCTGACTGTAAACAGTGCTTGTGTTTACAAATAACTGCACATGACATAAATTGGAGAAGGTCTTGCTCTTGCAACACATTTTAGAACGAGTTTCTACAATTTATCTATCTACAGTATATAGAAACGACCTGTTATATTCAGTTGACAGTCATAACACTATTCTGCTGGAGGGTTACAATCCATTGGCTTCAACACAGCATGAGTTTAGACGACAGACAGTCCTTCAAAAATGGAAAATAATCGTTCAGAATGAGACATACTTGTTTACTAACTCAGCAGAACTAATATAACAAGCAGGATGGATTTGGTTTAATGCCTGGCAGCCATTTTACATGGAAGCCAAAGCAAAGCCATCATGCAATGATGCTTTAATAGCCTGCTAGCTGAAGTGACAGGTCCTTATTACGATCTACACTAATAATTATCTAGTTAATATACCCTTCACGGTTATGCAAATTTAACAACAACAACCGTTTCGTTCTGCAAAAGTATTTCAAAAACGCTTTAGAGCGAATATGGTAAAGCTATTAGGCTAGCGACCAGGTGAGCTAGTAAGCTAACTTCCACTCAAATCGAGGTCATCCGAGCAGCTTTAATATAATCAATCTAGGATCTACTTACTATTGTGTTCTACACGTCTGGTTTTGTATATCGGTGCTTTTTCGTGCAATGGCCAATAACGAGTAAAAAACATTGAGGATTTCCCATTGCCCTGCACTGACAGAAGCAATTGACTAGGTTAGCTTGTCGGCTAACACAAGCCACTGGAGACAGACAGTTTCAATATTTCACATAAGTGATAATTAAACCGGACTGAGGGTTCACATACTAACGATCATAGAATCCATTATGTATAATTTCCTCCAGATACACGCTGAGGTTACTGGCCGGTTTTGCTGGCAAGCGCACTTATTCCATGCCAAATTATCTTATTTTCAAACGCAGATAAATGACAACTCCTTTATGCAATGATGAATTATAAATACAGAAAACATCGGTCAAAGCTGTCTACGTGGACTCAACGCCCCCCAGGTCTCACTTACGGTCGGTTGCATCCGCCTTCAACTGTCTAGTGTTGAATGAATAGCAGCGCATTGAGCGCACACAGTAAAAACTGCTCCCTCTCTGGGTCTGTAAAACTGAGCTTGGCGGTGTCTACGCCACGGGAAATCTGATTGGACAGTAATGCGCATGACGTCGAAGGAGGGTAATACGAAAGCCACGCCCATACTGAATTCCGATTGGATGGGACTCTACAGTTTCTTCGTTGACATTTTCTCATTGGTTAATTTCACAGGATCCTACCCCATGCGTCTGAGGGCGGAGCGTGCGTAGCAATATATGTAAATAATAAAGAGAAGCTCACTAATAAAAAGGTTAATGTCCATAAAGTATCAAATACATTTTGATCAACAGAGTCAAAAACTATAATAATAGCTGTTATCAGTATTTGCAAGTTTAATCAATACTTTAAAAGCACTTTCTAACGATATATGTGCATTAATACCACTTCCCCGTTGCACTGTTACATGAATGTTATCCTATTTATTTGTATCATTATTAGGCAGGGGTGTAAAATGTACTGAAATTGTGCTTAAGTTCAAGTACAGATAATATGTCAAAAAATGATACTCAGTTAAAAGTACCTAGCCAAAAATATTTGAGTGAAAGTAAACAAAAGTATCCACATTTAGTAAAAGAAACACTTTTCTTAGCTTTTTAAATTGACTTTTTACAAGAGATAATCTCAATAAATAAAATAAAATAAATTCCTGTTTAAATCAAAGTTAAGATAAAATGTGAGCATGATTAATTGGCTTGTTTGTCACATTAAGATAAAAAAAAAAACATTTAAATTTAAGAGATTTACTGTATTTTGTACAACATGAAACTGTAATAGTACTATTTTAAAAATATTATTTTTAAAAGTACTATTTTTTCATTGAATAAGCATGCAAGTATTAACATAACTCCAGTAAATTATTATGTAACTGTTATTAGAACTATTCTAAAATGCTTTTTTTTTGGAAGCAAACGGGTCAAGATTTTGAAAGTATGAATCAGCTAAATAATAAATTTAAATGTCTGTAATTAAACTACAGCTCATTAGGTTGCTGTTTGGTTTCAGGCTCTGGAACCTGTTTATCTATATTCATGCTGCCCCTACAGAATGCACTGTACAGTATGTTTTATACAGATAACTAAATGGAGAGGACTTCAAAAAAGGGTGTCACCATTTTCGTGTCGCTATCATTTTCAGGTCTCTGGGTGGACATATTTGAAGAAGTTATTTGGGTTAAATACTGTACATTTATGAAGATGGATTTTCCACCTTTTGGAAATATAAATATAATTAAGTATAGTAATTAAAAAAAATCATTATTCAGAAACAAATACATACAGAACACAAATCAATATCCTAAATGAACCAATAAATGAGACAAATTAAACAATTCAACATTTATTACAACACCCTTTTTTGAATTACACACTGTGTTCACGTCTGACTGTAAACAGTGCTTGTGTTTACAAATAACTGCACATGACATAAATTGGAGAAGGTCTTGCTCTTGCAACACATGCTGTGTCTGTGTTTATTTTTTACAAGAGAAACACTTTGAGCAGCAGGTAACTTGAGTTACATCATGCATGAAAGATGTATAGACCTTTCATAGGTAGGCTATTAGAGATATGAAAAATGTTTTAAATCAGTCCATTTTGTGGTGTTCACACTAAAAATCCAACACTGTTATCCACTCAAAGGTTTAGCCATACTGCACTAGTCAGCTGAACAAGCTCAAAAGTAGGTCATAACCAGTGTTAGATTATGCTGGCAGAGTCTGCCGTAGGGGTGAAAAGGGTCTGGCTGCAGCTTGGCGCTTGCACTCTCAGACGTGCATTAACGCTTTGCAAATTTGAACACAAATGACGACAAAGAGTCGAGGCTGAACGTTTTTGTCCTCTGTGTGCAACGCCGTACACAGGCATTCGTAATCAAACACTTCTTCTTCTTCTTCTTCTTTTAATTTTATTGGCGGTTGGCAAACCAAGTAATCAAACACACAGAGCATCGTAACAGACCAAGCGCGGCAAGGCTGAGGGATAGTGTACAGTCAGCAGATTATTTAGCAAATAAACCTCTGCAGGGTGATAAAGACTACACGGTTTAATTTTCCCGCTTATCATGAGGCCACTTGCCCGATAAGTAAATAATTGAATGCAAAATATTAATTTGACATATTTTAATTACCTCATCATAACTTGCAGTACCCGCTTGAGTACTCCGTTATCAGTTGTAGAAGTTGTGGTTGTATCAATAACAGACCACTAGATGGCGCGATTAAAGAATCAGAGTTGTATTGCAGGGAGCCATGTAGAAATATAAATGAACAAGGCATGGTTCTGCTCTAAGCATAAAAGTTACAAGTTTGTGAAATGATTTCCAGTGCCAGGTAAACGTAAAGCAGATTATGAATATACTTAAGATTCACAAATACCAAAACAACGTGTCTGCACCAGAGGTGAGCAGCGCGATTTGACAAAAGCAAATAGAACCCAGGCAGGTGAGCCCAGAATAAATGCAACACGCACAGTTTCGAGTTTTCCCATATAGAATAAACTGTCTAAAGCTCTTTTATATCATTGTCTTTGTCCATTAAGCTACATTAGATGTTTTATTTATAATGATTTTCTATGGAAGGAACATTTTTAACGTGCAATTTAATGCATTGCGTTCTGGGCTCGTCTGCTTGCCTGTACGGAGTTGATTCTTTTAAAATCACTAATGCATTTCAAAATGCGTGTTCATATTTGCTGTTCTGTATATACTTTGAGTCAACAACAAGACAAAAACAAGTTTGCGCATTGTGTTCATGGCCATCTGCCTGCCTTGTAGTACATTAAATAATAACTATATATCGAATTTGATCTTTTAATTGCACTTAATGTATCTTAATACATTAAGCCATGTTAAGTGTTTATGTTTTTCTACAGGAGGAAAACGCTTAGCGAG
>NW_015544158.1:223004-224885 GCF_001515605.1 Sinocyclocheilus anshuiensis
AATGCACGTCTGAGAGTGCAAGCCTGAGAATGCACGTCTGAGAGTGCAAGCGCCAAGCTGCAGCCAGACCCTTTTGGTAGGGGTGGGTGCTATACCGGTATGAAAGTGACTACCGGTATTATGATGTTCCATGATATGGATTTTGCTATACCGTGGATACCGTTATATATTCATGAATTCAAATTTTGCAGGCTATTTTAATGACCTCAACATGACTTGCAGCACCAGCTTAAGTTATCAGTTGTGGTTGTATCATAACAGACCACTAGATGGCGCGATTGAAGAATCAGAGTTGTATTGCAGTAAACCATGTAGAAATATAAATGAACGATGCATGGTTCTGCTCTAAGCATGTAAGTTACAAGTTTGTGAAAGGACTTCCAGTGCCAGGTAAACGTAAAGCAGATTATGAATATGCTTAAGATTCACAAATACCAAAACAACGTGTCTCCACCAGACGCCAGCAGCACGATTTGACAAAAGCAAATAGAACCCAGTGATGTTCTAATAGCAACACGACAGTAAACTGATGCCGCGTTCTATTTCTGACGAACGCCAGAGCTCTGACACAAAGGACCATTTCAAATATTCATAGTATTTTTGGGTTTTGAAAATATTTTTCTCTACAAAAGGGGGGCCCAGTAGAAAAAATTTGGGAACCACTGACCAACTCAAGCACACAATATTTAATTTAATTTAATTCATACAGGCCTACCTCATGTTGCACGTTTGCACTTTTTGAGAAAAACTATATATATATATATATAATCATGAAGTTCTCTAGAATCATCCAAACAAAACAAATCTTCCAGGACATCTATAGTTTTTTGTATACTTAATCAAAAGTCCAAGCGGCAACTATAGTTGTAAGGCAAATGACTTGTAAGTACATGTCATGGGGAAATGGGGTATACTGTGTTAATAGGTTAATAAATCAAGGTTATTGGTCTTGTTTAGTGCTTTTTGCTTTCATAATATCCCACCTAAAACATAACTTAACCCTTTAACTGACATCTCTACTGTACAGTAGACCTTAATTTGATAGGGAATAAATCTGTCAAAAGGAGGAGATGAGAGATTTAATTTAATTTAATTCATACAGGCCTACCTCATGTTGCACGTTTGCACTTTTTGAGAAAAACAATGGCACAATAAAAAAAAAAAGACTTTTCAGGTCTATGTCCAATCCCTCACTTTTTCTAGTTATATAAGGTTAAAATATTTTGCCTGTAATTTTTTTTTCTCATATCGCAATATAATATCGATATCGCCTGGAAAGTGTAAAATATCGTGATATGAATTTTAGCCCACCCCTAGTCTGCAGATTGTATCTGCTGAGAGATGACAGTAGTAGTAGCATAACATGAATAATTAAAACAGAATGAATTATTCCCCCCCCCACACACTTTATTAGGTACACCTTGCTAGTACCGGGTTGGACCCCCTTTTGCCTTCAGAACTGCTTTAATTCTTCATAGCATATATTGAGATCTGGTGACTAGAGGCCATTTGAGTATAGTGAACTCATTGTCATGTTCAAGAAGCCGGTTTGAGATGATTTGAGCTTTGTAACATGGCGCAAACTGAAAGTAGCCATCACAAGATGGGTACACTGTGGTCATAAAGGGATGGACACAGTCAGCAACAATACTCTGGAAGGCTGTGGCGGAAAGCCCACCATTTTATAGTTGTCATTTTCCTTTTGTAAGTATTTTTCTAGATGTTATCCACATGAGGCTGTCAAGTTCCTATACCCCTACTTCCAGGAAGCATGGCGAAGGCAAACCCTCCCATAGAAATTTTATTTTCATGTTACTAATAAGTATTTTTTGTTGACATATATATATATATATATATATATATATATATATACATACATAA
>NW_015544158.1:225071-229347 GCF_001515605.1 Sinocyclocheilus anshuiensis
TTTTTCTCCCTTTTATGACATTATGTCTTGTAAGGGGCAAAATATTGAGACCCCTTTATCCAGTTTCAAAGGGTTTCATTCTAATTAGTCAAGGACCCTAATTCTTTTATGACTAGTAGCTTATGAGTCCATTATAATGTTGAAATTCAGACAAGTAACGAGTTTACATTTACATTATTATATGAAATCACCTACTACAGTCAGCCATTGAATACCATGGGCCTAAAAAAAATGTGTAATTTTCTTTCAGGTATACCTTTTTTTATTATATAGATGTAATATTTTCTTCATTCTATTTATTTTTATTTATTTATTTTCTTTTAACTAACACACCAATACCTGCATCTTCAGTAATAAGTAAATAAATAAATAAACATATAAATAAATAAACAAGCAAAATATTAAACAAATAAATATAATATAATATAATATATAAACAAATAAATAAACAAACAAAATATTGAAATAATCATATATTTTAAAAAGAATATCATTAATTTCATGAATATCAAGGACTTTTGTCAGGGTTAATCCATTTGACCTAATCAATATGTGCCTATTCATAAAATGTGATATTTTACATATTTACATCACAAAGTATAGTATGCAAAAATGTTTATGTAAATGTTAGATGTAATATTTTCTTCATTCTATTTATTTTTATTTATTTATTTTCTTTTAACTAACACACCAATACCTGCATCTTCAGTAATAAGTAAATAAATAAATAAACATATAAATAAATAAACAAGCAAAATATTAAACAAATAAATATAATATAATATAATATATAAACAAATAAATAAACAAACAAAATATTGAAATAATCATATATTTTAAAAAGAATATCATTAATTTCATGAATATCAAGGACTTTTGTCAGGGTTTTCCATTTGACCTAATCAATATGTGCCTATTTGACCTAATCAATATGGGCCTATTTGACCTAATCAATATGTGCCTATATGACCTAATCAATATGTGCCTATTTGACCTAATCAATATGAATTGATTTATGAACCTATTTATGAAATTTATGAACCTATTCATAAAATATGTGATATTTTACATATTTACATCACAAAATATAGTATGCAAATATGTTATAAATTTATAAAACTACTTGTACCGTCACTGCAGTACTCCTTGTAGGCTACTTGTAGGGTACTTATAATAAAACTGCTTATGTAAGGGAAAGTTAACCCAAAAATGGAAATTGTGTCATCATTTAGTCACCCTCAAGTTGCCAAACCTATGAGATTCTTTCTTCTGTTGAGCACAAAAGACGATATTTTGCAGAATGTTGGTAACCAAACAATTAAATGCATAATTTTCTTTCAGGTATACCTTTTTTATTATATAGATATGTATTATATTTTCTTCATTCTATTTATTTTTATTTATTTATTTATTTTCATTTAACTTTTTATACACAATACCCTGTTGGGGAAACTTAATGGCTGCACTTTGTTCTGCACTATGTTCCACCACTTTCAGACAAATGGATTTGTTGTGTTTTCATATTCAAGAGATTATAAGCTAGATGCAACTTTTTTGGGGTTTGCATCGACTGTTCTTCGACTTTTATGCATAATAAATTTCTTTATGAATAAAGATTGATCTGTTGAAAGCAGTTATTTTGAGTTAGATGCCAAATGCTCTCCTCCTATTCAAATTTTACATTGAAAGGGTGCATACAACATATTTGCCCACCGGCAATAGTTGCTGCACATTCAAAAATGATTTTCAAAAAAAAAAAAAACCCCGAGGAAAATAAATGCAGAACATGTTCACATAGGAAACTATTAATATGACTATATGCATGAAACCATTCAGGAAAATGTGGGCAAAAATGGGTTAAACGATGTTCAGTTGGTACTAAATTAATTAAAAAATTTTATTCAGAGGGCCAAATTTGTTGTAATATGGCCAAAAAGTAAGATGAAATTAATATATCTTGTGTAAATCTATGTTTCAATCGATCAATTGTCCCTAATATGTCTTACTAAAATTATATTTAAATGCTTAGTTTTATGATCAAAGCTCTATAGTTTTAATTGTGGTGGGCAAATAATGCAATGCAATACAATGATGATTGAGAAATGTGCAAATAAATGTTCCTCAAAAGCCTGTTGTATCATACTTGACATACATTTAAACGAGATTTCTAAATATATGCATGCAAGTAAACCTAAGGTTTTTTTAGTCCAGTAAAGTAATTTTTATGCTAACTTTATAAAAAAAGATCTTTCACTCAAGATTTCACAGTAAAAGACACGTGTGCCACAACCTGAAGGTACACATTTTTACAATTATACTAAAAGAGTACTTAGGGGTAGATTGGGTACAGTTGGTACACTTTTTGCTTTTTCCGTTACCACACCAAAACTAGGGACTGAAAAGAAGTGATTTTTCATGACATTTCCTTTACTTGTCTACTAAAATATTAATAATTATTAACATCCATAAGTAGGTCATATTTGCCTCATAAACACAAGAGTGTACCCGAGTACAGTTGAGACACCCATCCATAATGATGGAAAAATGCTTCACCAAGTCATTGCACATGTAAAATACCTTTAAAAATGAGAATTCAACAGTTTTTATTTCCATTCAGTATTTTATTTGATTATTTGTTTAGTTCAAAGTAGTTCATTGGTAAAACATTGTACAGTAATGGCAAACAGCGATACAATATTTAATTTCAGTTCATCATTTTTAGTAACAGTTGAAAAGTTGAGTAATAGTAAAAAACATTGAACAATTGCAAACAGCAATAATAAAAGGTCATTCAGTCTACGCACTCACTCAGTCACCTCTGTCACTTACAGTGGTGGCAAATGTAGTTTTGGCCTCCATCAGTGCATTCTACATGTTTTAACCCAAAATACATTGAAAGGGTGCATACAACATATTTGCCCACCGGCAATAGTTGCTGCACATTCAAAAATGATTTTCAAAAAAAAAAAAAACCCCGAGGAAAATAAATGCAGAACATGTTCACATAGGAAACTATTAATATGACTATATGCATGAAACCATTCAGGAAAATGTGGGCAAAAATGGGTTAAACGATGTTCAGTTGGTACTAAATTAATTAAAAAATTTTATTCAGAGGGCCAAATTTGTTGTAATATGGCCAAAAAGTAAGATGAAATTAATATATCTTGTGTAAATCTATGTTTCAATCGATCAATTGTCCCTAATATGTCTTACTAAAATTATATTTAAATGCTTAGTTTTATGATCAAAGCTCTATAGTTTTAATTGTGGTGGGCAAATAATGCAATGCAATACAATGATGATTGAGAAATGTGCAAATAAATGTTCCTCAAAAGCCTGTTGTATCATACTTGACATACATTTAAACGAGATTTCTAAATATATGCATGCAAGTAAACCTAAGGTTTTTTTAGTCCAGTAAAGTAATTTTTATGCTAACTTTATAAAAAAAGATCTTTCACTCAAGATTTCACAGTAAAAGACACGTGTGCCACAACCTGAAGGTACACATTTTTACAATTATACTAAAAGAGTACTTAGGGGTAGATTGGGTACAGTTGGTACACTTTTTGCTTTTTCCGTTACCACACCAAAACTAGGGACTGAAAAGAAGTGATTTTTCATGACACATTTCCTACTTGGGTAGATTGGGTACAGTTGGTACACTTTTTGCTTTTTCCGTTACCACACCAAAACTAGGGACTGAAAAGAAGTGATTTTTCATGACATTTCCTTTACTTGTCTACTAAAATATTAATAATTATTAACATCCATAAGTAGGTCATATTTGCCTCATAAACACAAGAGTGTACCCGAGTACAGTTGAGACACCCATCCATAATGATGGAAAAATGCTTCACCAAGTCATTGCACATGTAAAATACCTTTAAAAATGAGAATTCAACAGTTTTTATTTCCATTCAGTATTTTATTTGATTATTTGTTTAGTTCAAAGTAGTTCATTGGTAAAACATTGTACAGTAATGGCAAACAGCGATACAATATTTAATTTCAGTTCATCATTTTTAGTAACAGTTGAAAAGTTGAGTAATAGTAAAAAACATTGAACAATTGCAAACAGCAATAATAAAACTGATCAAATGCAAACAATAACCTAATAAACATAATAACAATAAACATAATAAATAAAATATAATAACAATAGCCTAATAAACCATAAAAACAAAACAAAGGTCATTCAGTCACCTAGGCCAGTGGTTCCCAACCCTGGTCCTGGAGGCACCCCAACACTGCACATTTTGCATGTCTCCTT
>NW_015544158.1:229490-230966 GCF_001515605.1 Sinocyclocheilus anshuiensis
AAGGAGACATGCAAAATGTGCAGTGTTGGGGTGCCTCCAGGACCAGGGTTGGGAACCACTGACCTAGGCTATAGGCCTACACTGACTCAGTCACCTCTGTCACTTACAGTGGTGGCAAATGTCATTTTGGCCTCTGTATCTGCAGATCTAACCACCTAGAAAGGGTGTATCAACTGTACCCATTATACCACCTTGCATATTTTACAACATGTCCTAATATCCTTATGTCCTTCATGTTAGAAAACATGTCAATAAGAAGTAGACAGTTTAAATATCACAAACATCAAATGTTGTTTTAATTTGCTTTTTACATTGTCTGAATGTGACTATTAACTTGTGATCTTACATCGTGCAACTAAACTGCATGTGCCGCAATAGGATTCTAGTGCGGGTACATTTGATACATTGTGTCTGTAAGAAAAAGTGAAGACGTCGAAGATCTTGATGAAGAATAACTTTTATTACAGAATAGTAGTGACAAAGTACATGTAGTACCTTGGGTTCAACGGAGTCAGACTGAACCCCGAACATCCTAAGCTCAATCATTTTATACAGTATTACGTTCATCTTCCCGCTCAACATGTAAATTAAGTTTCGTTTTAAATGTAAATTGCGGATGACAATGAAAGTGATAGCCTTCCGTTCCCACATCTTCGGTAGACTCAAGTGGGAACAACCAAATGTTAAGGTGATAAGATTAAACAGAATCCATAGCAGTTATTTCATGTACCCTTTTGGTCAGCAGATGGTTCTTGACGACCTGCTGCTTCTCCCACGCTATAAGTGACAAATTATCGCTCCGGAGGTACTATTTACATATGATTAAGATCGGAAAGAACTATCTATATGATAATTAAGCTCTTTGTAGAGAAAGGAGCATAGTTTAATACACAATTTGGAGTGGAAGCTGGGTCGAGGCAGACTATAATTTCTTACAGTCCCCTCTTTGATGCTCTTGGCCCAAAAGAAGCATCACATCCACTCCCTTACACAGATTACACCTCCCTTCCAGGGCAGGTGCCCAGTGGAGGTGTAGCCCTGCCTTAGGTCGCCCACCTCTGGCCAAAGGAGAATCTTACCCGTCTTTGGGTATACACCTCATGCACACTGGTTACAACTCCGTTTCATTTGAGCAAAATTATCACAGGGTTTTCAACTGTACCCCGCTGACCACCCGGGTCCGGCTGAGCCCACCCAATCAGAATTAGATAAAGATTTCGTTAATTTTTTGTGCAGCGATTAAAGCCAATCTGACCCTTATGAAAAAGAAGTTTATTCAAGTGTGCTATCAGTATACTTCTTTTAAACTAAAAATAGGAAAGTATACTTTCAGTCTAATTTTTATGTACTTCTCCCACATTCAAGTGTTTAAAACAATAATGCATGAAGCCAGAATAAAAACTTTTTGTTTACAAGCAGATACCCTGTTCTTTCTTTTGATGTTTTGTATGTTCAGATATTCATGTAACAAAATAT
>NW_015544158.1:231326-240397 GCF_001515605.1 Sinocyclocheilus anshuiensis
TTATATACTAGAAAGTGGGCCAATTTAGTCCCAAGGAGTATTGAAATAGTACACTTACAAGTATACTACTAGTACAAGGATATTTGTATACCTTCTACATAAAGTATACTTAAAATATACTTGAACTTTACTTAAGTATACTTAATAAAATAAACTTGAAGTATACTACTTTTTGGTAAGGGGAAGCGGACTGTATTTTGAGAAGTTTAAGATATAGCTGGATAATGCCCCAACAATCATAAAATAACACCAGAAAATTGCAGCATTTTTCTTTTATTAGCTGAAAGAAAGACGCGCTGAATTCACGAGGAGGCTTCAGTCTGTTGCAGAAAAGCAGAGGCTGACAACGAGTGAAAACGAGCAGAAATATTTGCGCACTATCACGGGGAGTTTGCGAGTTAACGAGGATTTTAATACATGAGTATGTATCATAGCCTACCGCTGAAATTACCTGAGCAGTTTTAATGTTCTAAAAAACCCTGCTCATTTAACGTGCATTCATTGCATAGACGCCGGGCAAGATAAGCGTTTAAAATGCATGTAGGCTGCAGCTCAGTTGAAAGCTTACCTCCTTTAACTTGCTGTCAGTCCTGAATGTAAGAATGAAAACTGAAAGTAAATTAGAGCTTGTGCGATGAAAGTTGCGTTCGTCGACTGTAATATCCAGTGGTGCAAACTATTCGACTTTTTCTTTCTTTCTTTCTTTTTCAAATTCCGCCGTTTTGAATTGTGAGTAGGCCTAGGGCTGTCATTTACGTGATTCATGTAATTCATAATTATTCCGTTTTGCGTTTTCACCATATTAGGAATACAACTAAAATTGAATGGGTGCATATTTTAAAATAAAAATATTATTTGCAGTTCAGAATGATTATTTTACAAAAAAAAATCTTGTTCTTGTTCTTGTTCTTGACTGTTTTTTCCTCTTCTTTTAATGTCTTCCACTAAATCCATTTAAATCCTTTATTTATTTAGTTCCTTTACCATTACCGTAGTGGTCTGGTCTTTATATTTTCCTCAAAACAATGGTCCCCCCAATATTCTCGACATGATTATGACCTTGTTTGGTATAAATAAAAAAGTTAGTTGAAAATAATCACCAGTGTAGAAACAATGATCCAGAGAAAGAGAACAACGAGTTTTCTTTTTTTTTTTTACTATTAAAAATGTATGAACAAGCCTACCATTTAGAGGGGCGAAGGCATCTGGTAGAAACTAGCTTTCTAAATATTTATAATCAAAAATACGACCGAATCTCAAATTAATGCATGAATCCTTTGTGAACAGATACATAACAGATATGAACCGTCTGACCGAATCGATTTACTAAAACGAATCAGACTTTCCGTTACAGATGAATGAGTGAATCATTTCAGCTGAATGAAGTAGTTTACTACTTTTAATTGGTTACTACTCATGTCTGGTAGACAGATTTTAATTATATACAGTCACAGTCTTATATTCTCCGAACTACAGAACGCACGTGTATGAACTACAACTCCCAATACGTAACCGTTTCACCGCGCAGACTCGCTGGTGTTCTAGCGCATTCCCTTGATGCCTACACGCATGCGCAGTTGTACATGGGAGCATTGGGTATCAATTTGGTCAAACAGCGGGTGATAAAATGGTAGGTGACATAGAAATTAAAAATATTGCTGACGTTTTTTGCTTCTGTTTTTGACGAAGAAGCTCTGGCAAACGTAGATATTCCGCGTCTTGTACGAGTTGTTGTCTGCGCGTGTCGCATCGAGAATTATCATAATTTGTGTGCATGTTTTGTATTGGCAGGAAGGTCAGTTGTTGATATTTAGGGAGTTCAGCATGTAATGTCACCTTTCCGTTTATGTGTCCTGGAATCACGTCCTATGTAATGCATAATTCATCTGAGAATTAATATTATTCTGTGCTTTAGCCAAGCATGCACGCTGTTAACACTGTTCTGTTTTGGATTTTAGAGACCCTCCAAGCCCTATTTCAATACATCAAATTCGGACTTAACATCGAACAATCAGGTTATACGTCATGACTTTTCCAAAATGCAAAAGATCTGATTCGAAACCAGCTTTCAACTTGATGTTGTGATGAAATAGTTTTTAAAAAACAAAGCATATTTCTGTTATGGTGTCATTTGAGACCATAGTTTAAAACCTGACTGTTAAAAGCAATGACATCACTGATGTTTTTAAATGTTTACAATGATTTTGCACATACAAAATAGGGGTCTCTGGGACCCCAAACAACCAGGCAGTCAATGTCAGCAGAACAGGAGGGTTAAGTGACATCCATATCCAGCCATGAAATGTCAAACATCAGTCTTTTAGCCCTGCTCTTTCAACCCAGCCCCTAATAGTAGCCTGGTTATTTTCCAGATTGTAATACCCTCTAAACATGTCTTGAGTGGGCTATCAAACTTTTTGCACATTGTGCTCTGGTTCTATGTCTTGTGATGGCCTGGTCAGAATGGTTCTTTTGAACTCGAACTAGAACTAGAGTAAAAACAGCTTACTGTGCATCGATGGAAATAACTGTCGGGTAACCCGGTTGTTTTGCACTGGCCGCCCTGAGCTTGCCATCTCATATTACATGCCAAGCGCAAGTGGCCTGTCAGTGCTGTCACAGGTCCTCACATGCTTGGTGCTTCAGTCGAACTTGCTACAACCGGTAGAATGTCCTTTTATATTGCCACATGGGTCAGGATGTTTGGTCAGTGCTTTGTTTATGGTTGTTCCAGTTATCAGCTTTAGTCTCGTGCCTGAATGTGTGCAATTTTCTTTCTCTGTATGTTCGTTTGTGTCTCTTTCTGTTTATACACACTGCTGAGTGTAGTCCTCCGTCTGTCTGAGTTCATGTCTGAGGGCATATCTTTTGTGTCCACACAGCATAAACTAAAATCCTCCCAAAAGGACAAGGTACGGCAGTTCATGTCCTTTACTCAAGCCGGGGAGAAGACCGCCGTATACTGCCTCACTCAAAATGATTGGAAACTAGAGGTGGCCACCGACAACTACTTTCAGAACCCAGATTTGTACCACAAGGAATCCATGAAAAGCTCAGTGGACCGAAAAAAGCTGGAGCAGCTTTACAATCGATATAAAGGTGAGTTTCAATTTAATTCTGATGTTGATTATGCCTGCTGTCCTGTGCCTAGGAGCACCACTGCATGCTTATAGGTGCTCTTAGTAATTTGTTTCCCATTAACAAAAATCTTACTGATAAATTGATACAATTTATTTTTTTTTCCTATTACTTAAGAAATATGATTCAAATGTAAAGCTATTTTACTTTTCTATACAGAGTGGCTTGCACTCTCATGTGGGCTGTCATTTTGAGATCACACAACCAGCTGTGCCATGCAGTTCCACTGAGCTACTAAGAATAAAAACAACAAGTTTACTTTATATAGTTGTTATCCAGCTCTCAAGGTGCTTAAAGTTGGCATGAAATGGAAATACATCCTAATTCTTCCATGTATGCTTCAGTTTTTTGAAAAAAATGTTTTGACTTTGTAATGTTTAATCATCTTCCGGTGAGATTACATACTTTCTTACATACTTGATTACAATTGGCAGACTTCTCAAATCATTTCATTCATATAAACCATATTAGGCTAACCGAGACTTGTCATTTGCACTTATATATTGTTGCTCTTTTGTTAGTTTTGACTGCTTTTATTGGCCTCATTTGTAAGTCGCTTTGGATAAAAGCGTCTGCTAAATGACTACATGTAAATGTAAATAAACCACGCCCTTTTCTCATATTCAACTGTAAGCTCACATTCAGTTCTTCACCTATCCAAGCAAAAACTGATGGATTGAACCAAGTCCCCTCCCCTCCCTACTTTTTTTTTTCTTTTTCCATAATGCATTTCATTCAAATGTAAGTCATAATACTGAAGAATTATTTTGTCTTTACTTTGATACATTACGATTAGGGCTGTGCAATTAATCGCATGTGATTGTCATGCGCATCTCGTCAGTAAAGCCGGTTCCGTGATTAGTAGTAAATCTCCATCACCTGCTTTCAGATGGAGCGGCATTTACTACACAGGGCCGTAGTTCACTGACAATTAGGCAATATCGCGTTCATAATTGCAGATGAATCGCATTCGAGTATGAACACGATATCGCCTAGCTTGTCAGTGAACTACGGCTCTGTGTAGTAAATGCCGCTCCGTCTGAAAGCAGGCGATGGAGATTTACTACTAATCACGGAACCAACTTTACTGACGAGATGCGCATGACAATCGCATGCGATTAATTGCACAGCCCTAATTATGATTTTAAGCAAACATAAACATACGACTAAGAATAAAGACTAAGTTTCAGTGGAAAAATAAAATGTCTAAACAAGCTGTTCCTGTTAGAGCAATAAAACAAAACCTGCTGCTTGCATGCCACAGAGTTAAGAAAAATGGCAGGACCTTCATAAACAAACTTCATGCATTCACATATTATTGTAAAGCCCAAAACCAAACAAAAACGTACTCTGTGCACCTTTAAATGTTGAATTCCTCTTAGAAAGTTTTGTTTTACTAAACCAACACTTCTTGTGTTCTTGGTTTTTTTAAAAGTCACCTTAGTGTTTTGGTCTTCTCCCTCAGATCCCCAGGATGAGAATAAGATTGGGATTGATGGAATTCAACAGTTCTGTGATGACCTCAATCTGGATCCAGCCAGCATCAGTGTTCTGGTTGTGGCATGGAAATTCCGTGCGGCAACACAGTGTGAATTCTGCAAGAAAGAGTTCATTGATGGCATGACAGAGCTGGGGTGGGCTATGACATCATTTCTTTATTTAGTCATGCACACTGTTGACAATATTTGGGGTGTGTGGTGGCTGGTAGTATTATTAAAGGTGCTTTGGGAATATCATATCAGATACATTTGGGAATATCTCACATATAATGTTCTACTATCTGGTAAAATCACTGAAATCGTGCCTCTTTATGTGACAGTCCTCGGCTATAAGAACCACAGAAAAATGATCCCATCTGAAATGCTTGATGTGTCTCAAATTATTTTGCATGTTCAGATTTGCTAGGAGAAGCTGTGTAGTTAAAAGTCAGGTTGTAGTCGTTAACAGAACTTTTAATATAAATCTTAACATTTTGTTTGAGTGAAATGTGAATGAGCCAGTGATTAGATTGGCGACGAGCCTAAATGTTTAATTTCACCTGCAGGTGTGACAGTCCGGAGAAACTTCGAGCACTTCTGCCCAGATTAGAACAGGATCTGAAAGACAGCGGAAAGTTCAAAGATTTCTACCAGTTCACCTTCAACTTTGCCAAGAATCCTGGACAAAAAGGTTTAGGTAACAGCACCTTTTCTTTCTGCAATTATGTGAGTTTTCACTCTGGCTTCTTATACCGAATAAACAGTCTTCTGTATTATTCGTCTTTTTCCATTTCAGATTTAGAGATGGCAGTAGCATATTGGAACCTGGTTCTGGATGGACGTTTTAAGTTCCTAGACCTCTGGAATAGATTTTTATTGGTAATTCATTACAGCTTTGGACCTTTGACCCTGTTTAGCACTGAATACAAATTAAAATGGGTTTTCTGGCTGCTACGCAACACATTAACCACATAGTGGAATAATTTCCTTTAGCAATTAATTTAGATGCTCTCTGGTCTCTGCCCTTATTTTGTGAAGGAGCATCATAAGCGATCAATTCCCAAAGACACGTGGAACTTGCTTCTGGATTTTGGCAACATGATTGCAGATGACATGTCAAACTATGATGAAGAAGGTGACACACATTATCAATTTTTGTTGTGTTTTGTGAGCTAATATGCTGACTGAACTTTTAGTGATTGGTTTTGAAGTTATAAATTGACTGCCTTTACTCATATAGGGTATGCTGGATTTTAATCATGTCACGTTTTGTTTTGTTTCAGGAGCATGGCCTGTTCTCATCGATGACTTTGTGGAATATGCTCGGCCAATTGTGACAGGATCAAAGCGCAAAACTGTATAGTAACGCTGCTGCTGGTCGCCTCATTGACTTTGTAGTTTTTTTGAAAGACTTGTAAGCATAATAAGAGTGAACTAAGAGAAACACTTGAAACCCACAAGCTTTGCAAAAGGAAGGATGGAAAAGACGATTCAGACGTCCACACATCACACAGGAAGGACAAGAGTGTGAAACTCAAGATTTCTTATAGAGCCATCAAATGCACATGGCCAGCTATATTTGCACTGGCGACTCTATTCTAGCCTGAAACCCTTGGAGATTTTGGGTGGATAACTTCGAACCTAGTACCTCATCTCCATAGCAATCAGTGTCACTCTATAGGGCCGAGTCCTCATTGCCTACCCACTCTTCACAGTATGAATTATGGACTAGTCTCTCCAGTTTCATTTTAGATTATGTACCCATCTGTCTGGGTGTGTATCTCATGCAGGACTTGATGCTGATCATGTCCGCATTTTAAGCCAGACGTTCATGGGCAGCACAGCATGCGGCTCACCACACCAGCACTATTGTTACAGTTGTAAAATACTGTATCTACTGCAGCAGTATGTACAGAGAGAAATGTATTATCAGTAATGTTTTATTATATGAAATATGAAAGAAAGGCGTGGTCAAAACAAGATGCCTCCATACCATGATCTTGTATGATTTTAGGTCAAATGTGTCATCTGCCCTGTTGCGGAACTTGTAACAACATGGTTCAGTGTTACTCTTTTTTTTTGTTTTGTTTTGTTTTGTTTAGCAGATTTATGTTAAGAAATAAATTATTGCCCTTTATGTTCTTCTCAATCTCTAACAACCCTGTTATTCTTTAACAGGACATCTATCCTTGGACAACAAGAGGCTTTGCGAGCTTTCACTATGAAACATTCTCCCACCAGTATCACAAATTCAACATGCATCTGAATCAAAATGATTATTGCAGAAAATTAATACCTCACTTCATAAATCACTAAAAAGCAACCCTAGAGCATGATGGTAGGGATGGAGTTATATTTGGTTTGCACCAAACATTCAGGACATGGAGGTTAATTTTAGTGCCATCTGAGACTACAATTATTTTTTTCTAAAAAAGCTTTCAGGTTTGTCACAAGCATAATTCAGGCATGATGTAATGTTCATCTTTTTCAGAAGTGCTTTCCTTCTCATCGATGAGTGCCAAACCTGCAGTGCTGAGAATATTGATGTCAGCCAAAATGCTCTGCATCGCGGTCAGTACTGTAGCTGACCTCTTGGTCACCCATGTGACATCTTCCCTCTTTTTTCTGTTGCTCAGTTAGGCCTGGATTGTGTCCAGTGTTTCTTTCATCCATTCTGTTCAACTAAACATAATGTCTATAGAAAGATTTAAAGCTTTTCCAATAATATTATAACCTTTTGTAGCTTTTTTTTATCCTTCGGTTCATATCAGAGTTCCACATCACAGGCTGATCTGTTGTTTTAGTGGATAGAAGCAATCGAACACAGTAAAATAACTGTTTATATCACTTCAAATTGGTGAGAGTTGGTATGATCATGTAAGTTATGACTTTCTAGTGTGGAACATGAGATGTTAGGCTGTCATTCTGCCTGAAATTCTCAATATTTGTCCTCCACAGAGAAGAAAGTATTGTGAATCGGGAACAACATGAGGGTGAGTAAATGATGACAGAATTTTTATTTTGGGTGAACTACTTTAATGGCGGAAATGAACTTGCAATGCGATTTCACTGTGTACCACAAGAGAGCGGCAATCTGTTTATATCCCAAAGAGGCTTCACGTTCACGTTTGAGAGCTTGTATCCATGTATTGCTTCATTTTTATTATGTGTGTTTATATGTATGTTATAATATTCTAAGTGTGTAAAAAAAGCATTTTCATTGAAATTTGCCTTTTGTATTATTTCGTTGTTACTTCCAATCCATATACAAATAATAAAAAAATGATGGAACTTCACAAAATCATTGTTTCTCTACGGAATGTTACCAATGTAACACGCGTTTTATGCTAACCGCGGGCTTCAATCTACATTGAGAGGTTCAGTCTTACAAAACTCATTTTCAATTTACTGCATTTGACAAGAATGACAGTTTTTTGTATCTGACAAACAGCACAATCACCATGAATCTTGACAGGATTCGTAAAAGAGTGAGACACTACATTGATCAGGTAAGAATCAGCAGTATATTTAGCATTAACACTGTAGCTTTAATTTGCACACCAGATAAGATTTTATTAATTTATGTTTTCATAAAGCTGTTTATATGATACTACGTAATCGGAATATTATAGAAAATGGAAAAGTTAGTATAGTTAGTTCGGAACAACTAGGTTCATTTTTGAAGCTAGCCAGCTGACTTTCATGCTAACAGGTTTAAAAGCTTCTTAATTTACATTTAAATAACAGAATTGTTGGTTGTTAATAGATATGACATCATGTTGTTTTGGACTGTTTTATTCTTAGAAATAAATCGGTAATATAAACTCTATGAGGGCGTGTACATGTCAAACTGCATTAATATGATTAAATGAGCATCTATATATGTTGATTGCTAAATAAGAGTCCAGTTTTATCTTAATAGTGTAAATATCAAAATATGAATGAAATGTTGTTTACCTCAAATTATTGCATGATCTGTTTTATAGCAACAGTATCAAAGTGCTCTGTTCTGGGCTGACAAAGTAGCGTCCTTATCACATGGTAAGTATCTTCATCCTCCTTAACACTGTATGGATACTGTCAGTGAAAGTCTTAGATAAAATGCATATTAGTGTTAATTAAATTACATTGACTCTTGCATATTAATCACAGGCTGTTTAATCTCTTGTAGAGGATCCTCAAGACATTTATTGGTTAGCACAGTGCCTTTATTTGACAGCACAGTATCACAGAGCCTCTCATGCGCTCAGATCTCGCAAACTTGACAAGGTAAGATAATTGATTTGATCTGCTGATTGACTGATGAAAATCATTTCAATAGTAACAAATATTCTTAGGTCTTAGTCCTTCAAAAACGTAACCTGATAAATTAATTGAAACATCTTTCCATGCTGAAATGTTTTAAGTGCATTAATGCAGTAGAATGAAGTAAAAAAAAAAAAAAAAAAAAAAAAA
>NW_015544158.1:240425-246539 GCF_001515605.1 Sinocyclocheilus anshuiensis
AAAAAAAAAAAAAAAATCATCTTCATGTTCAAGGGAATTAATGAAGACGTATATGGTGCTTCATTTTTGGTTTTTGTTTCCCAGTTATATGGAACCTGTCAGTATCTAGCTGCAAGATGTCATGTGAGTATTTACTTTAATGCCATGAATGTGTTTTATTTTATGCATGACATAAAATAAAATATTGTAATGTGGTATTGTATATAATATAAAAAATACATATACAATATAAATTTTTGCCCTGTTTGAGGGAAATCTGACAACATACAAGGGGTGGGGCATTTGTGTAATTTTAAGACTGACAGACCAATTGTTCTAAAAACAATTAGGAAATCTAGGAAATAATCAGTAAATCCTTTTGTAATCTTCAGTATGCTGCCAAAGAATATCAACAAGCTCTGGACATACTGGACATGGAGGAAGCAGCCAGCAAAAAATTATTGGAGAAGAATGTAAAGGAGGATAATGGCTCAAAGGAAACCGTAAAGGAGTGGGAAATGTCTCCTGCTTCAGTAAGCCCAACTCTTTTATTTATTCATTAATTTATTCTGGCCTTCTGGATGAAAACTGCATTGGATTTTTTTTTTTCCTGATTTCTGGAATGTTTCCTTGGTCATTTCTTGGCTTATGTTTTGTTTTTGATATTTGGACTGTACCTGAATGAATGAGTCCAGTTGGTCTTCAGAAATAATCTTGGTATTTGAATGGCATAACTGTTTGTCTGGATCTTTTACTCCATGTGGCCTTTTCACTCAGATCAATAGTTCCATCTGTCTCCTGCGGGGGAAGATCTATGATGCCATGGACAACAGGCCCCTAGCCACGTCTAGCTACAAAGAGGCCTTGAAACTGGACGTCTACTGCTTTGAAGCCTTCGACCTTTTGACATCCCATCACATGCTGACCGCCCAAGAGGGTGAGAGAAGCTTTTCATTTTTTCTTTCAGTTTTTGAAATTCTCTGGTTTTGTACATAAAGTTGCTTACAGCTAGTGATCGACCGATACTGATATTTTATAACCGATACCAATTATTTGCATGTTTATGTGCCCGATAACCGATATGCAGAACTGATATTTATTTACTGTTATAAAGTAAATAAATGACTGAATGAAGTAAGTCCATACTTCACTTTGGTTTTTTCTTCTTTCAGTCTTCTTAAAAAAGTGTTGAAAATTAGCAGTCTTTCATGTTAAATTTAATCTTCATATTACAACAATGAAAAAACATTTTATTTAAAGCATCAGCAGCAACACTAATATTAACAATAAGCAAACTAAATGTAGAAGGTCTAATGTTTTCAAATGAAGAAAATAAATAAAGGAAAGGAGTCATATCAACTTTATTTTAAACTACAGTTTTATAGGTTTATAAGCTGTTTAATAGGCTAAAGAGTGAAGAATAATTCACTGGATAATGTTAATTCACAGAATAATCTCTGGAATATTGAAATATAACACAAAACATCGTATTTTATTGCATTTCTCAACTGGCATGTTATATCAGAATTACTAATAATGTTTTTGTCGTTCTAGATTATGAAATGCCTGAAATAAAGTTTACTAACTACAGTAAATTAAGTACCTGTGCACGCCGGTGTTGTTGTTGTCTTGTTTCCCCTCAGACGCACTGCAATGGTGATCCTGTGTGCAATTCTCAAAACATCCACAAGGTGGCGGCGTTTATCGGTGAATCCGATATTACAAAACCGATATCCAATTATTGTAAAATGCTTAAATATCGGGGAAAATATCGGTAAATCAATATATCGGTCGATCTCTACTTACAGCTTAACAAACATTGTTAGTGGACCAAACAAAAAAATCTATAAATATAAATTCATAACAGCAATTTTGTTTAGTGTATTGTTATCTGACCTGTAGCCATTTGCTTGTGTCATAATAGTCTTCACTTGAAAGTCACTTCAGATAAAATGTATAAATGCTTTTAAATTCATAAAATGTTTTGTTGTAGAAAAAGATTTCTTGGATTCTCTGCCCTTAAGTCAACAGTGTACAGAAGAGGAAGTGGAATTGCTGCGTTTCCTTTTTGAAAATAAGTTAAAGAAGGTAAGAGAGACTTTTTTTGTCGTCTAAACCCTCATAAGGTTAAATTAGGACAAGAGAAGTGAAAGATTTGTGTACCAAAGATGGTTTGTCTTGATTTACATACAGTATGAAATAGCATTGATTGAACATTCACGTCATCATGTGTATCAGATGCTGTTCATTATTTTTCCTGATTTTGTTGTTTATTCTTCAGTTTAAAAAAAGAACATGCAAAAATTACTATGAGAATTTGAAGTACCTGTTTATTCAGTCAATGGTTTTGAAGTGCTCATTGAAGAGCTAATCAGCAACTCTTCTTTTCCAGTATAACAAACCTAGTGAGATGGTCGTCCCAGAAATAGTCAACGGTCTGCAGGACAACTTGGATGTTGTCGTTTCTCTCGCAGAGCGACATTATTACAACTGTGACTTTAAAATGTGCTACTCTCTTACGTCAATGTAAGTCTGCAAAACAGACGTTGATTTCTAATGTTTGGCTTGACATTTAGGGAAAGTTTTTTTTTTTAATTTTTTTTATTTAGGGTAATGGTGAAAGACCCGTTTCATGCTAACTGTTTACCAGTGCATATAGGAACCCTTGTAGAGCTGAGCAAAGCAAATGGTATGAGACTAAATATTGATTTCAGCTTTAATTTAAGTGTTGACTTTTAATGTGGAATCATAACATTTATCATCCGTTGTCTCTAGAGTTGTTTTACCTGTCTCATAAACTGGTGGATTTGTATCCCAGCAATCCGGTGAGTTAGATTCTCTTTCATAACACAAGTTTCATGTGATTGTTTTCTTATCATTTCTTTCTCTGTGAACCTTTTCAAGGTTTCGTGGTTTGCTGTTGGTTGTTACTACCTCATGGTTGGGCACAAAAACGAACATGCAAGGCGGTATCTCAGGTACGACTGTATTTAGTTGCATTGTAAACTTACAATTCCGTTCAAAAATTTGGGGTCAGTAAATTGTAGTTTTTTTTTGGGTTTTTTTTAAATCAAATGATTACTTTATTGGTAAACATTATTGACAGTAAAGGCTTTTTAAAATTGTTACAAAAATTAAAATTTAAAATAAATGCTAAATAAATGATAATAAAATTGCTTAAAAATTCAGCTTTGCCTGCAAAGGAAAGAATTACATTTTAAAATATATTAAAATAGAAAACAACTATTATTTAAATGATATTTAATACATACTATTAATATTTAGTATTACAGTTTGTACTGTATTTCTGATCAAATAAATGCAGCCCCGATGAGCATAAGAGACTTCTTCCAATAACATTCAAATGTTTTACTGAAATTGTCACATAATGTTGTCTAACATATGTTGCTTACTAAGGAAATCACTCATATCTTCGAAAGAAATGAGAAATAAGTGAATAAAGTAACCTTTTGCCCTATTATATAAATGCAAATATTCTGGGGGAAAACCACTTTTTAGTGCCGATCCTGCAGAACTCAGTTTCTGTGGTAAATCTGACAAAAGGTTTCGTAATGATGACAGTAGATTTGTAGCTGAAGAAACTTGTGGTTAACATGAAAATCCCCTTCTACAGTAAAGCAACCACGCTGGAGCGCACATACGGACCAGCATGGATAGCATACGGTCACTCGTTTGCTGTGGAGAGTGAACATGATCAGGCCATGGCTGCGTACTTCACTGCTGCTCAGCTCATGAAAGGGTCTGTAGACCTGCAGTGCTTGTGACAGTTCAGTTCATTAGGACAAGAATATTTGCCTCTAGTTTAGGCCAGAAAAAAGATGTCTGACTTTCTGTTTGAACAGATGTCACTTGCCCATGCTGTACATCGGTTTGGAGTATGGGCTCACTAACAACCCAAAGCTGGCAGAACGTTTCTTTAGCCAGGCTCTCACCATTGCGCCTGAGGACCCCTTTGTCATACATGAGGTAGCTGTGGTTGCCTTCCAAAATGGAGAGTAAGTGATTAAAAGAGCATTCTCACTATATTCTTCAGTTGTTAGTGGTTTTGTACAAGCTTTGCTGATGAGCGCTTTGCTTTGTTGCAGTTATAAAACAGCCGAGAAGTTGTTTCTAGATGCTATGGATAAGATCAAGGCCATTGGAAATGAGGTAACCACCCTGTGGCTTCTATCATCTAGTTGTTTATATGCTTGTTTTTGTTCAGAACAGACCTTAGTCAGAGTAGACGTCATGATGCATTTTTACAATCCTGGGTGCATGGTTCAACTGATGAAACAATGAAAATACCTCTTTACACAAATTTCTAATAGACAAACAGTTTCTTATATTGACTCATTTTCATTTGTGTCAAAATAAAAAAAAACGTGTCTGTTCTCTGTAGCAAATTAACTTTATCATAGCCTTGTAAAATGTTCTATCCTTTTAATAAATTATTTATTTTCAGGTGACAGTAGACAAATGGGAGCCGCTCTTAAACAATTTGGGCCATGTCTGTCGAAAATTGAAGTAAGTTGAAAGAATCCTGATTTTACAGTACATTTTAGTTTTTAGTACATTTACTTTAGTTTTTCATAACCTACAATACCATTCAAATGTTTGGGATTGAAAGAACTTTTATTCAGCAAGGCTGCATTCAGTTGATCAGTGGTGTAAAAAAGTTGATCAGTAACAGTAAAGACATTTATAATCTTACAATAGATTGTTTCAAGTAAATGCTGTTCTTTTAAAACTTTATATTCATCAAAGAGTCCTGAAAAGAGTCCAGTTTCCACAAAAATATTTCAACATTGATAAGAGGAAATGTTTCTTGAGCAGCAAATCAGTATATTAGAATGATCTCTGAAGGATCATGTGACTTTGAAGACTGGAGTAAATGGCTGCTGAAAATTCAGATTCTCCATCACAGGAATAATTTTTTTATGTGAAATATTATTTATAATAATAATAATGATATTTCTCATTAACTTTTTTTTTTACTGTATTTCTAATCAAATAAATTTAGCATTGTTGTAAGAGACATTACACAAAATTCTAACCAAACCCAAACTTTTAAATGTTAGTGTACATAAACTACACTACTGGCAAATATTGCAGCTAAAGTACCACATTCTATCCCAGTTAACCCCTTAACTGTCACTCACATTTTTGAACATAGATGTGAAAGTGCACGATCCAAACTTACATTTTTATAATTCATGAACGAAAACATTTTGTAACATGATATTGATGTACCATTTTCATGGTAATGCAATGTTTGATTTTAAAATGGGTTTCAAAGGATGAATTTTGAGATCTAAAGTTTTCAATTGATATATAATTTCTGATGATTTCTGAAGTGTGATAGAGAAAAAGGCAACAAAGAAGATTTTTTTTGACAAAGGTCAGAACTGTTACGATGCAGATTTTTGAGGTGCACTCTTATCATAAATTAATCTATTACTCTTCCTACATAATTTTTTTACAAAAACATTGGTAAAATATCTGTTTAGGAGTCTTAGACCTTTCCAACGATATATAGTTTGTCATGATTAGATTAGGATTTAATTGTAATATAGTGAAGTAAACTTAGGTGTCCCACAGAGGGGACGGGTGACAGTTAAAGGGTTTTAAAATAGGCAGGATCTGTGCCATAGTGATCTATGACGCACTAACCTGGAATTGTGACTAAAAAGTGTCTGCTTCTAAAATGATCAGGAGTGGTATTTTAATGAAGAGCATGATGGTCACATGGCATCCTTTCTCTCTTGCGTGTCTTGTTTTCTCCACTTTAATAGAGTGCTTGTTTTGTTCTGTCACTCTAGTGTTTCATGAATTATGCATGTCCACCCACTGGATATCAAAGGGCTTGCAATTCACACTTGAAGATCATTCCACTCATGATACTTTAGTTATAAATGGCTGTTTAATTATTTCTTTTGTTTTTGATTGTTTGGACCGCATCAATATAATGAAACCCTACAAACTTCTGCAAATAATACACATGCAGTCTGTATTCAAATGTGTTTTGTGGATAATTTTGTAGCCTTAGTTGTGCTAATTTTTGTTAAAGGGGTCATATGATGTTGCTAAAAAGAACATTATTTTGTGTATTTGGTGTAATGAAATTAATGAAAT
>NW_015544158.1:246778-251033 GCF_001515605.1 Sinocyclocheilus anshuiensis
GAGATAGATTTTTTTTAAAGTTTGTAAATTTCCATTTGCCAGTTTTATTGATTGAATGTTCAGAATTCTAAATCTACAGCATAGCAACTTCATTGCAATATTTGCATACAGAATTGAGTTTGGTTTAGTTTTTCTTCCAAGTATTTAATAATTTATAGCCACATCTGAAAACAACACACACATTGAGCATTTCTTCTACACAGAACTGAAACCTGAGCATACATAAAAGCGGCAAATTAGACCCAACGTCCCACACTAAATACGAAAAATCAATAATAATGAGCAGTGTTTAGACTCTCGAGTCAAGTGAGTTTGTCTAGACATTTATCTGTTGCAATAGACAAAAAACAGGTCAGTGATTGCTTTCATCTTGTTTGTGTAGGAAATACGAGCAGGCTCTCGAATACCACAGGCAAGCTTTGGTCCTCATCCCACAAAATGCCTCCACTTACTCATCCATTGGTTATGTGCACAGCCTCATGGGAGATTTTGAGAGTGCCATCGACTACTTTCACACTGTGAGAATGTATAACCATCAAAATTGTTTGGCCGATATATATTTATATTTATATTTAATCCGTTGTGATGCACTTCAAACATATAAACTCTTTCTTTAGGCACTTGGTCTTAAACGAGATGACACATTTTCCGTAACCATGCTGGGTCACTGCATTGAGATGTATATCAGCGATTCAGATGCTTACATCGGTAAGACAGCCATCCATAAGCTTTGTATGCAGCATCTAATTCGTAAATAACAGAATCAAGGTGTCTTTGCAACTATTTAGTTGTGTTGTTTTGCAGGAACTGATATTAAAGACAAAGTAAAAAAGACCCTCAGCACGCCTGCACTGATGAAGATGCTCAACACTTCTGCTGATGGCAATGAGAGCAGAGCACAACCTGTAGAAGAGGTGAACGTGTGCCTGGAAACGCCGTCTTTCAACGCTGACAAACAAACCGATGCTTTCCAGCGCTTCCTCTTAGAATGCGACATGCACGAGAGCGACATGATGCTGGAGACGTCCATGTCTGACACCAGCACGTGATTGAGACCTATAGATGGGTTAAAGAGAAACTTTGAGCATGAGATGAGGATAGATTGTGACGCTGAAGAGGACACGTCACACCCTCCCTCCATTCGCCACCCCTGCCGTGTCCTCCGTGTCGGACCCCTGTGGATTTTTTTACTATGAATGAGTAAAGAAGTGAATGCAAAACCCGACATCCATATTTTTACACAGATTTGTGTATTCTCATTGGTGCTGTATTAAAACACCTGTTTTATGAATGAGGCTGAACAAAATGTGATTTTTACATTGCCAATCAAACTATATTATCTGCTGACATTTGCATTTAGTTTATAAAACCCTGAAATTAGTCAAGTCAACCAAAGGAAGTTACTTGCAACAACTTTGATCAGTGATTTTATCAGTTAGCTCAAATCTGTGTCTGAGGTTGAGAATGCAAGGAAATCTGTGCAAGTCACCAAAATCAGCCCACAGATTCATTAACTTTATACATTTTGGGAAATTTGTTTTTGTAAAGCTTTATAAAAAACTTTCAGTTAGTTTGTCCTACCAGATAAGTAGTGAAATACAAGAATATGATAATATGACTTAAGTGATAACTGTACACTGCCGGTCAAAAGTTTGGATTTTTACAAATGTTTTTGAAAGAAGTCTCTTATTCTCACCAAAGCTGTATTTATTTGATAAAAATAGCCTACAGTAAAGTAGGCAGTAATGTGAAATATTACAATTTGAAATCATTTCTATTTTAATCTATTTTAAAATGTAATTTATTAGGGACACATTAAATTGATAAAAAGTGAGACATTAATAAAGTTACAAAAGAAATCTATTTCAAATAAATGCTGTATAAATGTATCATAGTTCCACAAAAATTTGAAGCTGCATAACTGCTTTATTCCAAACTTTTGGCCAAAAGTGTATGTTGATGTTACCACTGAAAGTTATTTTATAGTGTTCCTGATTTCTTTTATTTATTCATTTATTTTGCTGTACTCAAAGCCCCTCTAAATGGGGCATCAGGCAGCTCCTCCCTAACTGTGCATCAGGAACGTCATGGGGTCTTTCAAATCGGTCCCTGAAGTAGAGCAGAAGTGTCTTTGTTTGGTTCCACTGAAATGAGCAGGCTGTGTCACTCTGGATGCTCCCCAGATGGAAGCTGGCTTGTGAGCAGCAGAATTAGTCGTGGGCTGCACACCATCCAAATCCAACATCACCTACTCGCATGTGCGCGTGAGTCGAGATCTGGACACCTGTTCCACATTTGTGCCTAGTTTAAAGAGCTCCGTTTCCACACCAGAGAGGCCTTCACCTCAGCTCTGCCTTGAGACGGCCAGCGGGAAGCAAACGTTTCTCAGTGGTAAGACAGTTATTACACACTACAATATGTAGTTTATATTTCAGTAATGCGTATGAATGAATTTCACTAAGGTTGATCAATGTTTTTCGTTTCACTAGTGGTTGCAAGAGGTTTTCAGTAATGCATATGAATGAATTTCACTAAGGTTGATCAATGTTTTTCGTTTCACTAGTGGTTGCAAGAGGTTTTCAGTAATGCATATGAATGAATTTCACTAAGGTTTATCAATGTTTTTCATTTCACTAGTGTTTGTAAGAGGCTTTTCAATAATTATGGCCTATACGGCCCCTCATACTACAACACCTTTAAATATAGTGATACTCGGAGGAAATCATGTAGATAGATTGAAGTAAATGAATGAATACATCTATTTGCAGAGCAATTGATTTTGGTCCCACTTTATATTAGGAGACTTTAACTTCAAAATGCTTATAAATAAATAATACAAAAAATAAATGCTAGGAACAGTGTACTTGCTGTACATAATTGTAGGCTATGTTGTATTGCAAATCACTTGCTGCTATTGAGGTGGGATGCTGGAAGTTAAGGAGAGGTGTAATTATAGATATAACTACAGTTTTCCCAATCGTGGACGCGAATTCGCCACTGTTTTGTTTGAAAGTAATTTCTGTGTAAGCTGTACGTTTACATTGCTATGCTGTTGACAATAGCCAATGGAAATTAAGCCTAAATGTCGATGCTGTGACGGCAAGGGTGTAACTTTGGTTTGAGAAGTGGGGGGGACACAAAATTGGGGGAAATGTTTTCGATTTGAATCCCATTTCCTGCATGTACATACATTTAGGGACTATGGTGATACAAAATCCAGGAAATAATTAAGTTGATTAATGATAAATTCTGGCAAAAAGAATAGTAGGCTACTAAACTATGAATAAGAAAAAGATCTTACTTTCTTTATTGTTTAATAGGGGCCGATCGCCAAGACTTGAGTGAATCATTTTATAAAGTCGAAAATGTTCACCATTAATGTTTTGAGTAATGTTTAAATAATGTGAGACTCAATTTCCATTGTTAAACTTTTATTTCAAACTAACCGCTGTACCTGAAAATATAAAATAAATAACTTGTTGCAGAGGACAGAATATTCTACATCAGTGGTTCCCAGACTTTTTAGAGTGGAGTACCCCCTGAGGCATTTCTGCTTAGGTCTACCCCCTCTCTTCCACTTAGACTGCACCTTTTCCATTAAAGGACAATATTTGCCCCCTAAATTGACTTTCCAATGTATTTTTATCTTTATAAATAGAATATTAATGTTTAAAATAAAAAAAAAATTTCAATAGATTAATATGCAATGATTAAAAAAAAGTGAAAAGTGATTCTTTTAAATACTAAAAGCGCCAGTAGGTGGCGGTAAGTCACTGTCTAAAGGGCCATTCACATATCGCGTTTTTTGCGCGCTCAAGTTCGTTATTTCAAATGAAGACGCGCGGCAGGCGCGCTCATAATGGAAGCGACGCGGTCGCGACGCTCATTCGGTGCGACGCGCTCATTTTTTCCAGGAGCGTCCACGCCGCATCGAGATAAAAACATTTCAACTTTTCAGAATGCCGCAAGCGCACCGCGGGTCATGTGACAAGAACCAACCAATCAGCTTCATCCTTTCCTGTAACAACATTGAAAGCTCAGCCAAGATGAAGGAATAGCTGATCATAGCTGTACAGGGATAGCCATTTTTAAAGGGGTCATATGATGCTGCTAAAAATAACATTATTTTGTGTATTTGGTGTAATGAAATGTGTTTATGTGGTTTAAAGTAAAAAAAAAACCACATTATTTTCCACATACTGTACATTATTGTTTCTCCTCTATGCCCCGCCTTTTTGAAACGCGTCGATTTTTA
>NW_015544158.1:252626-252947 GCF_001515605.1 Sinocyclocheilus anshuiensis
CCACTTAGACTGCACCTTTTCCAGTAAAGGACAATATTTGCCCCCTAAATTGACTTTCCAATGTATTTTTATCTTTATAAATAGAATATTAATGTTTAAAATAAAAAAAAAATTTCAATAGATTAATATGCAATGATTAAAAAAAAGTGAAAAGTGATTCTTTTAAATACTAAAAGCGCCAGTAGGTGGCGGTAAGAAACTCATTAAGGAAGTAAGAAACATGGGTGTTGAATCATTTAATTTGTCAAACCTCTTGAAAGAGCATGCAGAACAAGGTAAAATATATGGTGCTATTGTTAAATACATTAAAGAAATAGGATT
>NW_015544158.1:253010-273398 GCF_001515605.1 Sinocyclocheilus anshuiensis
AACGCGTCGATTTTTACAAAGCTCATCGGTCTGAAAAAGCGAGGTGTGCTGTGATTGGCCAGCTATCCAGTGTGTTCAAGCTTGAGACTGAAATGTTACGCCCCTCACATACTGTTGATGCCGTCTCCCTTAGCGACAAGACAAAAAACATGAAAACCCATTATAAACGAGGCATTTGTTGCATCCAGTGGCCTAGCGTTTTCCACGCGTTTTTAGGCACTACATGTGAACAAAAAATCGTTGAGCCGTTTTGGCGGAAGTGATCTGCAAGCTTTGAATGCTTATATCTTATAAATGCTGAAATATTTGTAGTTGGACAATAAATGTGACGTAGAATTTTAAACCGACAAGTTTTATTTTTATTTTTATTTTTATGATAGCACTGACTGTAAAGTGACCGTAATGGGGTAATCAAAATAGCCTAACACAACTGTGCTTTTGTTCTCATTTATTAAAATTGTTAGTTTAGTGAATTTAACTTCCGCTTTAATATATTAAATATATAGGAATATTAAATACAGATTTTTTAAAATACAAAAACGAAAATACCGAGATATAGCCTACCGAATATCGCAAATTGGCCAAAAACTACCGAGATATGAATTTTTGGGTAACACTTTAGAATAATGGTCCGTTGTTAACATGTAACTATGCAGGAAGTAATAGGTAGTGCGCATATTCCAGATTACAGTGTCTGGTAAAATATCAGTAGTACCTCACACAAATGTATGTGTCAGATATAAAATATTTTAAATAACTTATTAAATTACTTAGTAATTACTGAGTGGTTAAGGTAGGAAGTGATTTAATTAGTTATTATTATTAGTTATTATGAGCTCTAGTTTGTGTCAGTTCGGTATGTCTCCGACTCCAAAAGACCTATACCTGTAGTGACAGTAGGCTGGGGAGGACTTTTCTTGAATATAAATAATGATGTTCTCTTGACAAAAACAATTGTCATTTTTATTATTATTCTATCTTTAAATTTGGACATCCATCCTTTGGTAAGAGTAGTAGTCACAATTTTAAAATGTATAATTGGTTATTATTTATTAACTGATCATAGTTCACAAGTAGTTCTCAATGAGGATATATTTTTATTAGTAATTATCAAATACCTAATAAGGAACTACCTTTGTCCTAAATTTGCTACTACTTACTGCATTCTAAAGTGTTACCAATTTTTGCCCATATCGCCCAGCCCTAGTCTGAAGGTAAATAAAGAACTGTTGATTCAATAAGTACAGCGTTTTCTTTACTCAAGAAACACTATATTTATAAAGGCTAATGTTTTTTTGTATTTGAGGAGCGGAGAAGAGTGTCTTAGCAAATTTGTTGTCGAATCACTGTCAAATAGCTTGTGCGAAGCGCTGAATCATAATATGATACTTTGGCCAAATAACAAAAAAAAAAACCGAGCGCCCACATAATGACAGAAAACTGTATAACCTGCAAGTTCATGAAAACGTAAATACGATGCACGTACTGCCTTTGATGTGGCCTTAATGACGGGGAAAAAAACATTCGCTGGTCAAAAACTTAGTATTTGAACTTGATTTTGGTGAAATGTTAATAATATAATGCCACATGCAACAATGCAAATAAACGTAGCCTAAGTTATTTGTAGGCCTATACATCTAGATGGTAACACTATACAATAAGATTTCATTCATGTTAGCTAATGTATTAAATAACATGAGCATACAATGAACAATACATTTATTACAGTATTTATTCATCTTTGTTAATAATGAAAATACAGTCGTTCATTTGTAGTTAATGTAGTTCACAGTGCATTAACTAATGTGAACAAACACAACTATTGATTTTAATAATGCATTAGTAAATGTTAACATTTATATTAATAAATTCTGCAGAAGTATTGTTCATTCTTAGTTCATGTTAACTATACTTAACTAATGCTAACTAATGAACCTTATTGTGAAGTGTTACCATTTATATAAATGTATCTGTATACAATAAAGCCACAATATTAACTACCAATAGGAGGTTTCCGGCTGACAGCAAAAATCAATTTTGCCTGTCACAATATGAGGTAAATCCGGCCCTGTACATGATGCTGATTTTTGTTGCCAAATTGGTTTGGAACAGTTGTTGGATAAACAATTAAACTGAACTATTATGCCTGTCTATCTGCTTGACTGACAGTTTTATTGATCACTGAGAGAGCATTGACTTGTTATGATGTTGGTTCAATATAAAAATGTTTTTAAAAAATAGCTTAGATGTAGTAAACTACTTTTGCCATGTTACTTAGCTTGTTACATTTCACAGGGCTGTAGCTTTAGCGTACTGAAGCTTCATTTAATGAAAAGTACCGTTAGCTTAGCTCACTACATTTTCCAAGTAACTTGCCCAACACTGTTGACAGACACATTTAGATAAATAAACGGGTGGATAGTACTTTAGCAGAAAGATGGACAGATTCTTTTGCTGATAAATAAACGGCTGTCTACTTTTGTAGACAGATCATATTTTTAATGATAAAGTATATGTATGTATGCAGATGATAGATAAATTTGCAGATAAATAAATGAATGGACATATGCATGCTTTTCATACAGATGTATATTTAAATAAATATAGGTCTAGCTGTGGATTGATACTTCTGGTAGACAGATGGACAGACACATTTGTTTTGATTAATAAATGAGTGGATTTATGAGTGGAGTAGTTTCGCAGATGGATGGATATATTTTTGTAGACGAACGGATAGGCTACTTTTGCAGATAAATAAACAGTCGGATCTACTTTTGTATAGATAGACAGGGTAGGACTACATTTTTGACAATAAGAATAGATAGGTTATAGCTGTATAGATGGGTTTATACTTAATAGATGATTTGTGCTTTCTCAGACGCAGATAAATAAGGGGATGGAAACAGAATATAGATACATGGACAGGGATACGTTTGAAGACAGATTGTGATCTCGTGTTTCTTGCAGTTCCTAGTCGTTGTGACTATAACGGGCGCTCCGTGAGTCAGCCCAGCAGCCCGGACGTATGGAGCACAGTCAGCACCGGCAGCCCGTTCGGTCCAGACCGAACATGCGTTCAGCCGAGCTGCACTGACAGCGACTCCGAGGACGACAGCGCGGCACCCGGCACCCGGCACTAAACGATGACAGTCATGGTCGTCGTTTTTATACCCCTCCATCTTGCTGAAAGGAAGAGATTTGTTTTACTCCAAATATCTCCAAATATATAATGCCCAAATAACCATATTCTGTTTAACTTTAAAAATTGTTTAAACAAAATTCAACGAAACATATTTTGGACATGACAAGAGAATAAACACTGACGTGCAAGCCTCGCGGTATTTGGGTGAATTCCCGCGAGAGTTGCGGATTTCGGAGAGCGAAGAGGGCGAAATGGAGATATGAGGTCTGAAAAGGAGCAGAGGACAGGAAGCAGGGAGAGAGGCAGCGTCGAAATCCAGTTCAGGGAGTGTCAGAGGAAGCAGGACAACGTCGCGGTGAACCCGAAGCACAAGGAGGAGAAAAAGGAGACCTTCAGCAAGGTAAGTGGCGCAGCTGTTTGGTAGGTTGGGAGAGTTTGATGATGATGATGGAGGGAAGGGGATTCAGCACCATAGACAGCGAAGACGCAAGACAGCCGTCGAAACGAAGATCCCAGTGGCATCAATCACGTCAAACACAAATGCACTCGTACACAAATACCCCTTTGGATGGATTTAATAGTCTAGGCGTTGAATATTTAGATCTTTTAGAAAAGTGCACAGTCAATGAGAGAGACATTTGAAAATGAACATTTTTAATATTTATATATAGCCAATGTGTGTGTATGTGTAACATTTACTCACACTCACGTATGACTTACATTTTGGAACACATGGAAAATTCAAATAATGTACTGTTCTTTACCATGCATTTGCAATTAATGGGGACTAGATTTTTTAATCATTAAAAATGACACAAAAGCACGATAACTTATTCTATTTGATTCATGCACAGGAACTATGTACTCCTCAATAAAATTAGACTGTAACTAATTAAATGTTCACAGCCCCTCCTCATCATTAATATTTCAGCTTTTATTTTGTACTGTATACCAGTCAGGCCTCTTTTTGTCTCTTGTGCAATGTTGTGCTCACATCATATATGTACGATTTTTGTCATTGCCATTTTATTTCTAATATTTGCAACTATAATTTTGTAATTGTGGGTGCTGATCTTGCTTTTGATGTAGATTTTTTTAGTACAATTTTCTTTATACATGCTTCTTTTTATATAGGTTGTCATACGCCGACTGCCACCCAGTTTATCAAAAGACCAGCTCGAGGAGCATCTGAGTCCTCTTCCATCTTTTGACTATTTTGAGTTCTTCCCCGCTGATCAGAGGTCTATTTGGTTTGTGTATATGAATATACTGTGATCAGAAGCACTGTCAGCGTTTGATACATGTGCGTGTCTTTATATATTTATTCTCCCCAGTTTATACCCACATCTCTTTTCAAGAGCATACATCAACTTCAAAAACCCAGAGGATATCATTATTTTCAGAGATCGCTTTGATGGCTATGTATTCATTGATAATAAAGGTAATTAATTGCCCTCTTTTTACTGTTTATTCACCCTCAATCTAGTTCATCCTAGTTATAACTATAATAGTGGTAATATAAATGGCTTTTATTTATAACAGGTTCATAACATATTTGTTTAATATACTATTTGTTGTATATTTTTTTTTATGTAGGCCAAGAGTATCCAGCTGTTGTAGAATTTGCTCCATTTCAGAAAGTTTCAAAGAAAAATTTAAAGAAGAAAGATGCTAAAGCAGGAACTATTGAAGAAGGTATTTACCATTTTTAATTTATAAAACATTATTAATATTATTTATACATTTCAATATTCATAAAAAGTGACTTTACTGAGTAAAGTATATACTGCAAAAAGCCAATAAATTTGTTAAACACTTTATCTCTATTTACAATCTTCCTAATTCAGACCCAGAATACAGGCGATTTCTGGAAAATTACTCTTGTGATGAGGAGAAATCAATGGCCAATCCAGAAACACTATTGGGAGAGATTGAAGCTAAAACCCGAGAACTCATAGGTACTGTTTTGGAAATCGTTTAGCACTGTTAGCCTTTTTGTAGATAAATATATGTCCAGGACATATATATACATGACAAGTATTATGTCTAGGACATACAAGTATTACGAAGCTGGTCTTAGTTCATTTTGATGAGAACACTTTTTGATGTTGAGAAATGCTCTTCTAGTATACTGGTAGTACTGGTCGGATAATTTGTAATGGGCTGCTATGGGTTTATTGGAATAGAGGATATTAATGGATTATTAAAAATATGTCTGTGGTGAACATTACTTGAATTAGAACATAACAGGTGTTCTCATTTTTTGTTTTACAACATAAATTAAACACAATCATTCCTCAAAAATATCACTGTCCAAGTCTCTACCAGTTTTCAAAGCTGTTAACTGAGCGCTGTTTTCCCTCTATGTGACTTTATTTGTAGCCAAAAGGACAACACCCTTGCTGGAATACATCAAAAACAAGAAATTAGAGAAACAGGTAAGAGCACCATCTGAATGCATGTTATACACTGTGGTTTTGTACTGTATATACATGATCCTTTTCAATTCTAGAGAATAAGAGAGGAAAAAAGAGAGGAGAGGCGAAGGAGGGAACTGGAAAAGAAGCGACAGAGGGAAGAGGAGAAGAGGAAGCGCAGAGAAGAGGAGAGACGAAAGCGGAAGGAGGCTGAAAAGCAGAAGAAGCTTTCTGAAAAGGAGATAAAGATCAAGGTATGACTTAAAACAATATCACATCTTGAAGATGACTGTGTCACAGACTTTCAGTTATTTTGGTCTTAGTTTCATTGTGATTCATTTAGTCAGCACAGGTTTTTGTCATTATAGCCCTGTATTTAAGTTGCTCTATTTTCACTTCACTTCTATTTTCACATTGCCTACTCGTATTTGGATTTATCTACCTTTGCGTTTGTCAAATAAACCTTGTTTTACTTTAGTCTTTGAACTTCTTCATCATTTTTGGACCTCAAGCGTGACAGACTGTTTTTCAGCTGTGGTTATCAGTACTGTACTGAAAACCAGTCATTACATGAGATCTGCATATTGCCTCCTTTAGCTTTTGAAGAAGTGTGATCGAGACGATGACATGGACTCAGACAGACTGAAAGATAAAGCAGACAGTGGAGAGATAGAGAAGAACAGATGGGAAAAGCCGGCAGGACACACTAAGTCAAAGGATTCCAAGGATAAGTAAGAGCTACCTAAAACTTGCCCTACTTGCCATAAAAGATACAGTGGAGTTTAAAAATCTACTGTAATTCAAATTTGGAAATAAACAAAAAGTTTAAAGTTGGCACAAAATGGAAAGGATGTTTTCTGAATGCATCTTAATGATATTATTGTGTAAGATTCATCCATGCATATGTTGAAGTATTTTCTTTTTTTGACCTCGTAATCAAAAATCTAAATACGATCTTAATCAAAGTCTCGATCTTCCGGTGAAACAACAGACTTCTCTCTTAAACCCCGCCCTTTTCTTACAGTCGACTGCAAGCTCGCATTCAGATCTGCCTCCATCCAATTAAGGGGTCATATGATGCAATTTCATTTTTTCCTTTCTCTTTGGAGTGTTACAAGCTCTTGGTGCATAAAGAAGATCTGTAAAGTTGCAAAGACTAAAGTCTCAAATCCAAAGAGATATTCTTGATAAAAGTTAAGAGTCAGCCACGCCTACCTAAAACGGCTCGTTCGAACACGCCCCCACATATCTACCTCACTATGTGGGAAGATTTGCATAACGCCGCCCAAATGTTCACGCAAAGAAAGAAGGCGTAACTTTTATTCTCGCTGTAGTATTGTTGTTGCCGCTGCCGCCATGTCGTGAAGACGCTGTGTGCTTAGTTGTGAAAGCGAAACTACTTTGTTTGGTCTTCCAAAAGAGGACGATATCCGCTTCGTCATGCCTAGAGCTGATCCGTGCTGGTCGCTGAGGGAATACATCAACTTAGTGCTGTGGATCGCCGGATCGGCTTTCACCGTTTTCACCGCTCTCCTTCGTCGGATCCGCCGGGACCGCCGTTCTCGATCCAGCCGCCTCAGCTCACTCTTGCCCGGCCTCAGCTCACGCTAAGCCGGGGCTTTCGCTCACGCTAGGCCGCTGTGTTTGTATTCGGCCAATCACAACGCACTGGATAGCTGGCCAATCCCAGCACACCTCGCTTTTTCAGACCGATGAGCTTTGTAAAAATCGACGCGTTTCAGAAGGCGGGGCATAGAGGAGAAACAATAATGTACAGTATGTGGAAAATAATGTTTTTTTTTTACTTTAAACCACATAAACACATTTCATTACACCAAATACACAAAATAATGTTATTTTTAGCAGCATCATATGACCCCTTTAACAAAATCGATAGATTGAACCAAGTTAAGGATTTTGAAAAATGTGAAACTAAAGAAGTTATGTCTTAAAATGAAGAAGAATTTTACAATTCTGCTGTTTCTAGCCCAATAATCAATTAAATTTTTGTCATTGATCATGTGAACTCTTTGTATAGATGGTAAGATGTTCTTTCCTCCATTGAGGCACATGTTCTTTAGATCATTCTCAAATCACATGGGATAACACGATCATCAGATTTTGCTGATTTTTCATATTTAGTTACTTTTGGACCCCACTGTATATACATTTATTTATAAAGTCATATTGAAGTGGTTGATTTTATTAAGTGGGCTCTCCATAGTAGGAGTCAAATTGAGAGTGACAAGGAGCAGCGGGAAGGTCATGGCCGTCGCCAGAGGGACAAAGAGCATCGCGGCAGAGATGAGGAGCGCAAACGACAGAGGCATCACTACGAGTTTGACAAGTTTATGCGACGCAAGGAGGAGACCAAATGGGGTAAAGGCTACTGCCAGGACAGAGCCAAGAAAGACCAACATCATGGCTATTCTTACTGCTCAGAGACTGGAGACAAACTGGGAAAAGAGGAACGAGAGGACAAGGGCAGCAGGAAAGAACGGATTCGCAATAAGGTAAATAAATGCCAACAGAGTAGCGATATCTCAACCACAGTCTATTTGCAGCTCTGGTTCTGGTATTATGTACAGTTATTGTCATCAGTCAGTTTGTCCGGTCTGTGTAGCAGATGAATCCACTAATGCATTCAATATTTACACATCTGTAGTTCATATATACATCATTATGTCTGTGGGAAATACAATACGAATCTGCCTCCCTCACGGGGCTTTCAATGCAGCCTACACTGATGTGTTGAGGTAGTTAGCTGTAATTTGGCTGTTGGCAATATTATTGACGGAAGACAACGTGTCTCTCAGTCTGTGTTAGTGCATCAGGAGAAAAGGACTTCCCAGTCTGAGGGGCCAGACCAGATAGGAGGGGCTCTGCCAGCAAAGGTACAGCTAGTTTTTGAGCCTTTCTACCCACGGGAGGGGATGCTACACATGCTGTATACTGAGAGGCCCCGCACCTTACAGTGCCAGGCGTACTTGCTGACAGCAGAATGTCGCTAATGCTGTAATGGCACAGATGAGGAGTGGTTCCCAATAGAAGAAGCTTATACAACTGAAAACTACGGCTCTGTTCCAAAACGTAGTGAGTTGCCTGCATGGGCAGCATTTTAAGGCATCGTATGCATCTTGCCCCCAATGTAGAGGTGGTGTGGGGGGATTCATTTAAGATGGCAGATGAGGAATGTCCAGTAGAAATATAGTTACAAATGTATAAATGAGATGCAACGACTCATTTAAACCTAGAAATAAACAAAAATTAAGGATTTTTAAAAATCAAATAAAAATATAACATTATAAAAAATTCTATAATATTTTTTTAAAAATATGGGGGGTGGGGATCCATTAAAGATAAATATAGTTAGAAAAATATAATTATAAATGTAGTTTTAAAATGTAGCCTATTTGTAAATTAGTTTCAACATCTCATTTAAACCTGGAAATAAATTTAAAAAGTGGATTTTAAGGATTTTGAAACATTTAAAATATAGAAACTTTATTTGTGTATTATAAGTGAAGAATAAATATCCATCCTAGACGGTGGACGAGGTGAGAGAAATTCGAACATTTCTTTAAACCTGAAAATAAAAGTTTAAGGACTTCGACCAAATCTTGGTCTATTTTAGGAAGAAAAAACATCCATCCAAGACGGTGAGAGAAATTTCAGTTAAACAAGTTTTATCCACTAAATTTGTATACACTGTATGTATACTTATATAGTGAAAGGTGTGGATAAAAATTATTTAATCATATCTAAAAATTTAATTTTTCCCAATATGTTTTTATGCTTATTAGAGTATCACATTGTTAGCTTAGCAACATGTTTCACCAAACTCTACTGAAATGAGAGGAGAGTCTCCTTTGCTTTTTTCCATGAGGAGCACTATTTGTGTGAGTTGCTGCCTATGTAAAGCATGTAGGATGTTGTCTTAAAAGACTGCTCCCTATGTAGACAGTAAATAGCATTTCACTTGGTTTTGGAACAGATCCTACATGTATACAGAAGAATACATATGATCTTCACATTGAAATGCTTACATGCTGGATTCTGTTTATACATTTTAGTAAGTAGTCATTTAGCAGATGATTTTGTCCAAAGTGACTTACAATATACTTATTTTCAGAAGTGATGATAGCAACAGTAGTCCAGTTACTAGCCCTGAGCTTTAGCCATTATGTGTCACACCCGACCCATCATCACCAAATCGAAACAGGGCATAACAGATACAATGCAGTATAATGTTTTTGTTATGGACTAAATGGATTTTGAGGGGCTGTCAATGGCTGGTTGTCTGCCTAACTGAAATGTGATTCAGATGGGGAAGGAAATTGATTATATGCATGAATAGCACTTTCTTGACTAACCTGTCATGAGAAAAATCTGTGTTTGTGGTATGAAATATGAGTGTATTGCTTTTGTCTTTTGTGTCTTACTCATTTCACGGCACAGGACCGACCGGCAATGCAGCTGTACCAACCTGGTGCTAGAAACCGCAAGCAAATGGGCTCTGGGAACAAGACGTTTGACTTCCCACCAATATCTCCCAAACACGGAGGAGAACACTGCTACAAGACGGTCATTGGTACAGGCTCAGAGAAGAGTGCCAACGAGTAAAAAAAAAAAACACGACAGGAAGAAGTCTACTTTTAGAAGCAAGGGTCATGCCAGAATAGAAAGAACAATCGAGATCAACCTTGTTTTCTGTCTTGTTAGTCAATGTGTGAGTATAGTACATTGAATTCCCTACTTAATATTTTACACACAAAGTCAACAGTGTCATAAATTTAAAATGATCGGCTTCTGTATGCTTATCAAGGATTCACACCACTTTATTGAGAAAAATACCTCAGATCAGATTTGTATGCCTTTTGTAGTACAAGGAATGGATTCCGTTAAACAAAAGAATATATATATATATATATATATATATATATAGAGATTTTACTGAAGAAAAGCAGTATGTGTTGTGAAATCTGTATTTTAAATATAAGTAATGTGGGATGGGGAACAGAGACATATTTTTTCTTTAGGAATATAAAAATGCTACATTGTATTAATGAAACATTTAAGCATGTACCTCTTAATTTTACACTTTCACACTGTAATGCCTTTGAATGATGCTTCTGTTGTCCCTGATGTATAGACATTGTGGCTTTTCTGTATTAACAAATACATCTCACAACAGGATATAGCAACTTTCAGAGCATCGTTTTACCTGCGGGCCAAAAAGAACAAAATAAATTGTTAAAATCGTCTTCTGTTAGGTCAGATAACATGTTTTGTGATATTTCTTTTCGAGAAATTGCAGTCATTCAGTGGGGGGAGGCTACATGGGGTCACATGCCTTACCTTTGATTTGCACTTAAAGATCCCGTCTGTTATTAAATAAGCCTACAAAAATACACGTTTTTAGAATTATTGTTGAGTTAAAAAAAAAAGAAAAAAAGAGTGAACTCTGTAGAATACTTTAAAAATTTGATACTGTATTTGATGGATTGACCATTTGTGTACAATAAAGATATATGATTATATAACGTATTATTTGAATGTTATTATTATTTTACTTTAAACATTTAAATTCATAACTTAAATTTGGACTTTTACACTATGATTAAACTTAACAATGTATAGCTTTAAAAAAAAAAAAAAAAGAATTTGGTAAAATTAAATTAACAAAACTAATTATATAAAATTACAAAATTCTATAATTCAGTATTTTTTAAGGTCATTAAATATGGGCATATTTCCGAAGATAAAAGACCAGATTTTACCATAATTACAAATCAAATTAAATAATACAAAATAATATTTTTTCTTAAGGCTGGATTTCTTGAGATTTATTGCTTTTGCTTGCAAAACAGCTCAGCAGCTGAAGTCTGCACTTTGTGAGTCAACTCTAAAGCAGAATCAGTTTGCACTGAAAATATAGAAATTAATATAATTTGCAGTTTCTCATACTACACCTTTAGTTCCCACACTTTCAGAGTGAGAAAACAAGTCATAATGTCTTCCTGTGTCTTTCGCGGCATGACTTTTTACCTCCAATTTTACTTCTTAGTCTGTATTTTTTTTCATACCCATCACCACTGCTTTTCTAGTTCTCAGTGAAGGAGTATTGATGGAAGATGTGATAAATGCATCCTGTACAGAAGTGTCCTGTCACTAATGGCAGTCATCTTTAGTCAAATAGCAGTTCCCCTTAGTCCAAAATAAAATGTTTATTTTAATGTGTTGTCTAATGCATCAATTACCAACGTAAAAGTTGAGCTCACAAAGCAAACAGGAAACAAGATCACAGGTATGACGCTGATAAAACCCCCTGCATGAGTTTCTGCATTAGTTTCCTTTTTTGTTTTTGAAAAAAAAATCAATGAATAAAAACTTGTTCTTTCTTTGCTTTTCTTTCTTTCTTTGTTTGTTTCTTTCTATTTATATATATATTTTTTATATATATTTATTATATATATATATATCCACATGGGACTTTACAGGCCTGACGAAAGAAACACTGAGGTTTGTATTAACGCATCTGTAAGTTCATTACTAAAAATTTGGTGTATTTGGTGTTGGGTGGGACCCCTCAGAGTATTCGTGCTTGGCGTGGGGAAAGGTGTGTGCCTTTATTTTACAGGTTTATGTGGTGTATCGCCTTAACCACATCCTCCCACATCAATTTCACTTTAGGAGGTGTTTAAAAAATCGAATCCAATAAAACATTAAAAGTCACACATCATTAATGAGAAAGAGAAACTGTGTACAACCAGCATGACATTAGAGGAACTTCCTCTGTGGATACTGTAAATTTAGTTTTGTTTGCGAACATCACTGAACTGATGAATTAATAAATGTTATAACTTTGACGATGAAACTATGTAATCTTCTTATAAATGTTAAACATTTCTGATATTTTGGAAACATGGAATATGTTGTTACACTTCACATATGTGTAACTCTAAGTTTACTATATTCTGATCGAAAAGAGTAGTTAGGCGGTGTACTTCCTCTCATCAAGAGGTTTCCTGCGTCTAACAGTCATGCCAGATTAACTGCCATCAACACACGAGGGAAGAAGTCGCACATGCTTCTTGAGGTACGTACACAAGCCTGAAATTGATTTTTAAAAATATGTATTTCCTAAATCTGTGCAGATATACTTAACACTTTCGAGTTGCTGTGATAATCACAGGGACTTTACGTAGTTTTCCTTGAAATATGATTGCAAATTCAGATTTGAGTGAAAAATTGACATTTTGTACATGTGCTCTGCTATTAGTTAGAACAGATGAATTGTTAAATGAATGTTTTGCAGCTCTTGTTGAGGTAGAACTGTGTGATCGTTCACTGAACGGATGATCTGATACAATTTCAGTCCATTATTACTCCAGATTTAAAGTATTTTGAACGTTCCAACTAAATCTCCCATTGATACAAAGGACAACAACTGTAACATTTAAAATATAGTAACACTGACAACATTTTTCCAAGTTAGACTCAATTATAAATTCACTGATCACATACTATCAACGTCATTTCACAACAGAGAGCTCTTTCTAGTTTGACTACTAGCAGATGAGTCACGATGGTGTAACACTTCACTAGTGATGAGAAAGTACTGTGAGATTGCAAACAGATTTACTCTGTGCCAGTATTATGTTTTCATCACTGTAAAACAGGAAACAATAGGCCTAGTTGTGAGGAACTATTATCTAGCAGTGGTTTTATATGGTGGTTTTAAATTCCTAAAACTGTTTTAAATTAATATAATTTAGTTGAATTCTGTCCTTCAAACTAAAAGGTTTTTGTATGTTACTTTTTACATTCCTTCGGTTTTATGAATTTGTTTTTGATAACTGTTTTACTGTTTAAATTCCGCTGACAAGCTTAGAAAAGGCGATTTCAGAAGCAGGTTCCATTGTGAAAACTTGATAGAATTGGTCCCATTATTGGGGCAATATGTGTTTAATGAATTTTGGCAATAACTGTGAAAATGTTCAAGCTTTTTTTGTAGCCGAGATGGTTTGTGGTTATATGGAAACTGACTTTCCAAAAAAAAAAAAAAAAACTTACCCTGAGAACATTTAAATCGTGCAAGTGTGGCAGCGAGCTGTGGCTCTGCATGTAGGTTGTTATCTTCACATGGTTTCACTGAAAATAAAACACGTTAAAAAAAACATGCAACGCTATGTGTGATAATAGGTTAGTAGGTTATAAGTTTTGCCATTTTGAATTAGGCAGATGCCAAATTCAAAATAACATGCAGTATATTCAGGTACACTATACATCAGTTTGTACTGATGTGAGTTTAGGAATATTAATGTGTTCTCCACCAGTTGTGCTGCAGGAGCCCTTGCACAAAACTTGCACTTAAAACTTGCTTATGGCTTAATGACAGAAACACCCATATAAAAATACTTGTGAAGGATGGAATTGATGGACTTCAAGGACGGTGTGTAGCTAATATTTAGAGGGAAAATCAAATATCCATTGAAAAAATGATAAACAATGGCAAAAAATTCTCTAGATAATGAACAATGGTTTAGCTAAAGGGGTATTTTTTTAAACATGTACTCACTATTACGTTGTTCTAAAGCTGTATGGCTTTCTTTCTTCTGTGGATACATTGAAAGTCAACAGTGTCCAATATTGTCTGGACCCCAGCAGTCTTCAAAATATCTTCCTTAGTGCTCTGAAGAAGAGCAAAAACATACTGTATAATGATGACTGAATTGAATTGAATTGAATTGGGGGTTAAACTATCCCTTTAAGGCAAGGCACCACAGGTGAATATAGGGTAAAAACATTGACTAATTGATATCACCATTTCCTCAGTTTATTAACTGCATTAAGAATTGCAACAACAAAAAAAAAGTTCAGTTTTCTGAAATGTTATATTTAAATATGCAAATGAGGCATGATCTAATTAAATATGTGCTTATTTGCATAAACTGTCAGAACAAAAATATGAATTTTTGTTTCATTTTGTTGAGTCAAAGGTTTTTACAGAGGAGATTTTAGATATCTCTTTTCATCAAAAAAACACTACTTTTAAGGGAAAAAAGTATAAAATCATGAATGTAATAAAAGCCTTTAGAATATTGATATGTAATAACTTGTAAAACTGTAAAAACCTTCAGAATATGGATATTAATAAAAATTGTAAGTTTGGTGTGATACTTAAGTGGAGATTTTTGACTGACTGAAAAAAAACTAATTTTCAGAAAACAGCCTTTAAAAATATATTGTAATTGAAATCTACAGGCTCAAATTGATAAAGTACATTAAAAGCAACACTTAAAAGTGTATTTTGGATGTTTTCTTACCACTAGTTTAAAACAACTTATTGTAAAACAGTTAAACTGTTAAACAGTTTAAAACTTATTTTAAAACAGTTTATTTAAAAAAGTTGAAAACAGCTTATCAGTCTGTTATCACTTTAACAGACTGATAAGCTCTTTTGCACTACACTCGTTATATCTTATACTCAAATTTATTTACTACTTACTTCATTTAATTGAAGAAAGTTTTTACACAATTTAATTTAGTTCAAAATAAATTTGTTTAGTTGTGTCAACACAATTTAGTTGGCTTAGGTCATATATATATATATATATATATATATATATATATATATATTATTACTGACTGAGTGCCCACAGCCTAAGGCAACACTCTTCTGCGTAATGTTAACCACAAAATTCAAAAACATTACATAAACTCCTCTAGATATCCAACACAGCTGAACATTAACTGAAAAACACAAAATAATACTTAATCCCTAAATTTACCCTCCTAATGCAGTCCTAATGCTGGAAACTACAGATCCACTGCCTATTAAGTTATGTCAACAAATATTACTCATGTAATAAACACAGAGTGAACACAATAAAATTAAATTGTTACAGAATATACTAAAGCTCATTTAAATTATTAAACTGAACAAGTGGCTATTTTTGTTTGTTTGTTTTTTTGTATGTAGAGTTTTGGCGCTGTCTACTTTAGGTCGCACAAAATTCAAGAAATTAAATAAATTAGAAAATAAATGACTCATGAGCATAGGGTTGACTTTTAAACAGAGTTGGGGACACATTTTAGACTAACTAAACTTTAAATATTCAGTTTGAGTATGCATAAAGGTGCTGTACCCATAAGTTGGCATCATGACCTCAAAAAAGGCGTATTAAGTCTACGAATGTCTTTTAAAGAAACAAGGACACTGTTTCAGAAAACATTATTTTACGTAAAGCATTTGAAACTACAGCCCACCTCTACAATTTCAATCTGTGCAAGTCAGCTGCACTAAATCTGTAATGACTATCAAATCTGATGCTGGCACACGCTGTGGCATTAAAATAATTTTTCACTTCCTTTTGAAAAACACGAAAAAAGTCCCTTGCTTGAGACTGCTTGTGAATCATTTCGGTCAACATTTCTGAAACAGCTCTGAGACTTAAGTTAGGCAGTGATTTGTTGGTTATATGTGCCATCTGCATTTTGCGTACCTGCTGAAGTAGCATGTTTGGAAAGCCTATAACCTGGCCTCACACTTCCTGTTCACAGAAGTGCACCCCAGTGTATGTGATGGTTTTAAGTAGCATGGTTTTTACAGTGTTATATCTCATGTCTTTCTTGTCTGACTGCAGGGAGAAGTCTTTTCAGTAAAACCTTACAATGTCACAGGCATCTTAAAAATAGATACTAAAATAAAATAAAATATTCAATTATTGTATTTATAATAAATAAATAAAATTATAAATTAAAAGTGTTATGTAAATTATAATAAAATAATGTTAATATTATTAACATTAATATTCAATTATTTATACAAAATATTTGTATAAATAAAATGATAATTTATATATAAATTCTAAAACTTTACATTGCACAGTCTTTGTCACTGCAGTGGTGCCCTTTCAAAACTAATATGCACCATTTAAGTACTACTAAGCACCTTTGATGAGTAAATTAGGTACAAAATGTACCTTTTTAAAGTGTACCATCCCAGTGACAGCTTTTGTACCTTTTCTTCTGAGTGTAAAAACTATATAAATTATAATCTACATATCAATTATATATTATAATTTATGCATTTTTTTTTTTAAATATGATACATTTTCTTTTTTAAAAGAATCTTAAATGAAGCTCTCAAAGTACAACTACAGTGTAAAAATATGCAATGAAATTTTTCAAAGTTGTACATAAAACAGATTATTGGAGTACTATTTCAGTCTTTCTACTTCGAATTTTCACATTTAATTAAATGTTTCACTTGCCGTTTCTTTGTAATTATTTGTGAAATTTACTTGCAATTGTTTCTACACCCAATTTTTTGTACAACAAATAAAACTAACCAACAATGCAGATGTTTATCACAATTTGACGTTCAAGTGGTAAAATGTGACCCTGGACCACAAAACCAGTCTTATGTCGCTGGGGTATATTTGTAGCAATAGCCAAAAATACATTGTATGGGTCAAAATTATTGATTTTTCTTTTATGCCAAAAATAATTAGGATATTAAGTAAAGATCATGTTCCATGAAGATATTTTGTACATTTCATACTGTAAATATATTAAAACTTAATTTTTGATTAGTAATATGCATTGCTAAGAACTTCATTTGGACAACTTTAAAGTCGATTTTCTCAATATTTGGATTTTTTTATGCACCCTCAGATTCCAGATTTTCAAATAGTTGTATCTCGGCCAAATATTTTCCTATCCTAGCAAACCATACATCAATGGAAAGCTTATTTCTGTATAAATCTCAAAAAAATGTACCCTTATGACTGGTTTTGTGGTCCAGGGTCACAAATCACATAGTAATCTCTGTCTCTTCAAACAGGTGGAAAAACAACCATGAATGTCTCAAAAACGGTCGAAATCAAAATGGACAATGCCACCTTGGCCCTGTTTGACAACAAATTGGCCAGTGATATTGTGTCAGCCATCTATGTCATTGTGACCCTTGCCAACCTGAGCGGTAACGGCATCTCTCTGTTTCTGTTACTGATGCGCACCTCTCCGAAAACCCCCTCCATCATCTTCATGATCAACCTCACCCTGACTGACTTGATACTGGGCACTGTGCTCCCCTTTCAGATTGCCTACCAAATGCAGGGTTACAACTGGACTTTGGGTACGGGCATGTGCAATGTACTGATGGTGGTTTTCTACAGCAACATGTACTGCTCCATTTTATCCATGACTGCCATCAGCGCCGACCGCTACGTGGGGATTGTGAAACCGATGCGCTTCAGAGAGATGAGGAAGAGGAAGACATATGCAATTGTTTCCTGTATATTCATATGGCTGCTAGTCCTTGTGATTCTGAGCCCGCTGCAAAAAACAGACTTGACATATTTTGTAAAGGAGCGCAATATCACCACGTGTTTTGACGTGTTGAGGAAGGACATGCTCCCGAGCACTGCTCACTGGGCGGGCTTCATTTTTGGCATGTTCATCATCCTCTTCCTCTGTCCGTTCATCATAACAGTGTTTTGCTACATTAACATCATCTGCGCCCTGGTCAGAAAAACCAATAGTCAACAGAAAGGCCGTGCTGTGCGGTTGGCGTGCATCGTTCTGTTTGTGTACATTTTTTGTTTTGCTCCCAATAATATATTACTATTGGCCCACGCAATCATAAGGCTGTACTATGACCAATCTCTCTATATCTACTATAAACTCTCCCTGTCTCTTAGCTGCATTAATAGTTGCATAGATCCATTTATTTATTATTTTGCATCGAAAGAGTTTCGCCGGAAGCTAAGGCAAATGCTGAGGTGGCATACTCTCAGCACGGGAGAGATGCAAATGATTGAGGGTCGTAGAGAAAGCTTTTTCTCTGGACGTACAACGTGCAATGCAAATGAGGACTGTGACAATTTTTAACATTTCTTTTTGTTGTTTTTAATATTTTTCGTTTCTGCTATTTTTATTTTGAGACGATATTAGGGGAATTGTCAGAATCAGTGGCCATATGAGCACTGTTAAATGAGTCAGAGCACAAGTGCTAACAATCACGGCTCTGACACAATTCATAGTGCTTATAACAATATAATGCAAACTCATAGGAAGGACCACTTCCCATAGATAGTTTTCTTGTAATCGTTTTGTAGCGTTTAGCTTTTGTTCCGTTTTGATTTCCTGGCTGAGCAACTGAGTAGAAGCATGCTGCTCACATGCATTCAGGGCGCGTGATGTTGTGTATCTTGTTTTTGTTTTTTTTGGTATCATACACCCAAGTTCCTTCTCACCGAAACTTTGACATATTTTTTGTACATTGATGTGTGGTTAGCAGCAACTTCAGTAATTTCTGATCTGACTGAAAAACTACAAAGACTTATTGTGGCAGCTATTTTAGATGTATTGCTAATCTATAAATTATTTTATACTATGAAATTACTTATACTGTTTATAATGTGCCTGTATTATTACAATCTTATTCATTGTTACATGTTTATTTTTATTTATTTTTTTTCTGTGGTAACAAAGTATACAAAGTTATATAGGGGCATTTATTTTGTCATGTTAAATTTAATAAACACATCTAAACAAATTGATTTTGTAATTATTGTCATTCTAAGATTAAATATTACATATGGACTATTCAACAAAAGCAATGTTACAACCAACTAACAGGCAACAACTATAAGGCAAACTGTTCTGAGAACCTCGACCACAGACATGTCACAGCAAGGTCAAGATTTCTTTCAGTTCCTATGAAACTGAGAACTATGGCATGTCAAGCGAAGTACTGTGCATGTACTGAACAAATGGAACTTTTAAAAAGTAAAACACAATCAGTGCAAGACCTCAGTGGAAATAAAATAGCTTCCAGGAAATGGATATAAGTGGTCTCAGACCGATGTGAAGTATACAATTGAATTCTAAAGAACATGCCCAGTGCAATGCACAAAAAGGAAATAAAGCAGTTTGCAAACGCCACTTCAAAGTGTGCTACGACAGGTGATGTTATGGTTCAAGTGAGAGAGAGAGAAAAAGACAGCATTTGTATAGCAGATGCATTTATCATATACATTATATACATACATGCATACATATATAATTATATTATATTAAATATGGATGTCTGCTATGCATCTCATAGGGCCATAATATGACTTAGTAATAGGATGACCATGTCCTGAACGGGATTTATAAATTGCCCAAAATGTCTGGGTTTTGAATTTGTTTTCCTATTGCCAGCCTCTCTACAGTCCTCATATGTATTTGCATTGCTTTGACTGTTCTCTGTGATCCCACCTTTCCATTAGAATATCATTAAAAATAATTCCCGCCTACAGAAATTCAAATGGTTGGGGGGTGGGGAGGGGCGAGGTTGTATGGGATTACAGCTGTGCCGCAATTCTGCCGCAAAAGTGCGTTTTTGGATGTGTGCAGACCTTCTCTTTTGTGCGTGCAACGTTTCACTAGCTTGTTCACCTAATGCCAGCCCTTGGTGCTCTCTAAATGCCAACAGCTCGTGTGCTCAACACAACCCAGCGTTACAATATGCCATAATTCCAGCCAATCAGAGACAGAGGCTGCTAAATTCTGATTGGCTGCCTTGACAACCAATCACAACATTTCTTGCATTACCTCGACAGCAGAAGAGGAAAAACATACAGTGCATGCATAATTATTATGCAAGTTACAGAAATTCAAATGGTTGGGGGGTGGGGAGGGGCGAGGTTGTATGGGATTACAGCTGTGCCGCAATTCTGCCGCAAAAGTGCGTTTTTGGATGTGTGCAGACCTTCTCTTTTGTGCGTGCAACGTTTCACTAGCTTGCTCACCTGATGCCCGCCCTCAGTGCTC
>NW_015544158.1:274881-278232 GCF_001515605.1 Sinocyclocheilus anshuiensis
AATTATGGCATATTGCAACGCTAGGTTGTGTTGAGCAAGCGAGCTGTTGGCAAAAGGGTGCTTTCACACTTGGTTCGATTACTTGGTCTGAACCCGAGTTCGATTGCTCCCCCCTCCCCCCTGCCCCCGCTGGACTGTGTTCACATTATATTATTTGGGTCAGAACCGCGGTTCGTTTGCGTCATGAAGCCAGCAGCTGTTAACCCGATTGCTTAGTAACGATGGCGCAGGAGAAGGCGGCAAAATGCGTAGCATTGCTTTCTTCAATAAAAGAAGATTATTTACAATCAGTGATAAGTAGCATATCACTGATTTTATGTGTGATATGCTACGTTGTCACAGCATTCGAGTCCACACGCGTGCAGAAGTGGGCAGACCCAGACTAACAGCCTAGCACTGAGAGCACACACACAAACACACATTTTTATCAAATAATTCGTCATTAATAGCGGTTCACTTCCGTGATTTGGTATGATTGCGTTCACATCAGCAGCGAACCGTACCGGAGTTCACTTGAACCCCAGACCACCCTTTTCAAGTTAAATAAAAATATAAACATAATTTTTTTTTCTTTTAAAGATATCCATGCATAAACCAGTAATTAGTAGGTTTATAAGAAACTGACTATTCTAAGAAATGTTTTATTTATTTTGTTTTTAAGTTTGTCTGGAATTTGGAGGCTTACTCTCACTATAGATGAGAAGTTTTTTTGAGTCATCTTAATCCAGATCATTTACATGGTTTTATACATTCATCAGCATACTTGTATTTTATAAATATAGGCTACTTGTGAAATATAGCCTACCTGACAATTGTGTTTTTGGCTTTAAAATGTAGCTAATTTATCGAGATGGTCCTCACTGCAGAACACAAGTCCAGGGGGCTTATTTATCTGCCATGTAGAAAATTTACTTCTATTTACTAAATAAGTAATTTTTTTTATTATTAAATGGCGACACCCACTGACTCAATGTACCTCACTCTCCTCCTCTACATATTGTAAATGGACACAAATTTTACAATGCTGAACCTAGTTCTGAATGTAAATTCGAATTGAATTAGCCGCATACGCTCATCTAATGTAACTACTGATTTTGTAACATTTTATGTCATATTGTAGTGATGTTATGCTTGACACTGAAGCTGCGAAGCTTGTATAAAAACAACAACACATTTCACATCAAAGCACTGTATTGAGCACTGTATTGAAGCTTCGTTCGTATGAAAACCACGTGACTGCTTCGGTATCTGGTTCAAACGAAGTGAACCTCAGCACCGTTTCCTTTACGTTATATTACTTTATAATGCGTAAGCATTTTATTTTTTTTAAATATCGTAATTAAATAATACTGTTTCTGTACTCTTATAATACTGAAGCAGTCACGTGGTTTTCATACGAACGAAGCTTCAAACGTCATAGATCACGTGCTTTTGGCAAAACGAATCAAGCTCCGATATAGTGCTTTGATGTGAAATGTGTTGTTTTTTTTTGATACAAGCTTCGCAGCTTCAGTGCAAGCATAACATCACTACAAGCCAGGTTCTTGCATGAATACACTGCTGTATAACAAGACTACCTAAATACTCCTCTAATGTAACCACGCTGTGCATGCATCCTTTTTTCTTAGAAATGGATAGGCTGATGTTTTAAGTTTGAAAAAAAACAACGATAAGGAAATGATGATCGGCCAAACTGTGGTTAAGCTCACCTTTAACCATTATCGAGGTTGCTGTCCCTTAGAACGTAGACTTTTGCTGCTCCAGCACAAGCAATTGTAAATTTGCTTTATAAGCCATATAGTTCAACTCCATGACCAGGTGCTAAATATGTCGATTTTTACATGCATTTAGTGTTTCTCTTGAGTCCCAGGATAGACCTCTGGAAGTGACAGAAAGGAGAGGTGTAACATGCTGTTAAATCCAGTAATATCCAGGCTGAGTGGAAAGCTTGTTGCCCTGGCAAGCGCATCTCCACGACGTCTGGAGATTTTATCTAATGCTGTACGTTTTTTTGTCTTTTTTTTTCTAGGTTTTTACATGGGCAATGAACTTTGAATGATAAGTGCTTTCTCTTTTCTTGTTCTGCTTTGATGAGGCAGGGTTTACGATTCGAGGTGGTTCCTTCTTGATTTAAAGAAACATTGGACAAATCCTTGTTTAAGAACCCATATGACTATGCAGTGGAGACAGCCAAACAGAAGGCTTTGGAAGTGGCTCACCGAATGCCATTTGTAAGTTGTATATTTCTGTATGTGAGAAAGCAGTTGTTCTCTAAATTTGAGTGTCTGACAATTTACAATGTCCCCTTTATTCTGTATAACTGTATATGTGCTGTATAGTCAGAAACACTTGAAAACTCCAGATATTGTAATTGGAGCAGACACTGTTGTGGTAAGTAGCTGTATATTGTAATAGATTCTACATATATGATATTCTGTCCTGAAAATTGCTTTGTTAAATTTGTCTTCTCAGACAGTTGATGGCTTGATCTTGGAGAAGCCAACAGATAAACAAGATGCTTACCGTATGCTGTCTAGGTGCATTTTCATTTTTTTGTTGTCTTAAGTGAGGCGTTTATTGCACTGATGCAGAAACTGAAATATATCGAAATGAATATATTTCATTCATATTCATATTCATATTTTCATATTCATATTTCATATTTTCATCTGGGTTTCGAAGATGGCGCCGACGCTGATGGCTGCCTCCGTGGCGTGCTCCGCAGTTGTTTTTATGTTTTTGTTAGTTTGTCCTGTCTTTAGTTATATCCCTGCAATCAGTTTCACCAGAGACGAATTGCTGGACATTCGGCAGTACACACCACCCGATATTTCACCGGTTTTCGACTATTCTGATGTTTTGCTGGACATTGTAGTCGGGGGAGCTGCAGCGCTGATCAAATGCTTCAGGACGCGCAGACGGGGGAAGCGAGCCGGCGCGCTCGTGAAGCTCAGACAGCGCGGATTCAGAATGCCGTTGCCTAGCATCCATCTGGCGAACCTCCGCTCTCTACCCAACAAAACGGACGAGCTCTTTCTGCTCTCCCGGACAAATAAGGATTTTTCAAACTCTGCTGCTCTGTGTTTCACGGAAACCTGGCTGAAAGACGTCATTCCGGACAGCGCGTTGAGTCTCCCGGGCTTTCAGCTGTTCAGAGCAGATCGCGACGCAGAATCAACGGGGAAATCACGCGGCGGCGGGACATGCTTTTACATCAATGAGAGGTGGTGTACAGATGTAACTGTGTTAAAGAAGATGTGCTGTTCAGATCTAGAAGTGCTCTTCATTAACTGTAAGCCGTTCTATTTGCCGCGGGAGTTTTGCTCGTTCATTCTCGTCAGTGTCTACATT
>NW_015544158.1:278242-286691 GCF_001515605.1 Sinocyclocheilus anshuiensis
ACACTCCCTCTTTGAACTGTTGCCATCTGGTCGACGCTACAGGGCTCTGAGCACCAGAACAGCCAGACACAGGAACAGTTTCTTCCCTCAGGCAATCCATCTCATGAACACTTAACAATAACTGTGGAACACACACTATTTATACACTCATACACTTATTTATCTAACACTCATACTCAGTCTACACCTCAAATTTGCACATAATATACAGTACCTGTACATACAAAACTGTCTATTGTAATATACCTGCACATACAATTGTCGATTTATATATTTTTATTCTTTATTTACTTGTTCTATTTTTTATTTTTTATTATCTGTGTTTTTTGTTCTGTCACTGTCATTCTGTTACACTGTGGAAGCTTCTGTCACGAAAACAAATTCCTCGTATGTGTAAACATACCTGGCAATAAAGCTCATTCTGATTCTGATTCTGATTCTGAATGTATTTCAGGTTGAGTGGTAAGGAACATAGCGTCTTTACAGGTGTGGCTATTGTGCTCTGCCATGACAAGAGTGGTATGTGAAAGCATTCTTCTTTGCAGGTACAGCTACAGACTACAAAGTGATTGATTTTAGTTAAATTAAAGTTATCTGAGGAGATGCTCTGGGAATACATCAACAGTGGAGAGCCCATGTGAGTGTGTGTGTATTGATTTTCATATGCTAAATGCATTGCAGGTGGTGATCACATATTCTGAGCACGTTAAGTCAATTTAAACTTGTTGAACCTGTGGATTTTGGACCTTGGTGGAGCTGGTCATTTTTGTGTTTGCTTTGACATGTTGAAAATGACATGAGGAAAATTCAACAACGTATATTTTTGAGTAAGGAAGTCCACTTTGAGTAAATAAATCAATTATCTGTACTCTAGCATTTCACCTGCCATGCAGAATCTGGTCAATGATGAGACTGACAGATTTATCTGTGCTTGACAGGGCTGGTGGTTACGGGATCCAGGCTTTGGGTGGCATGTTGGCGGAGTATGTATCAGGAGATTTTCTTAACATGGTAGGCTTCCCTCTTAATCACTTCTGCAAGCAGCTGGGATGGATTTTTAATAGCCCACCTGAAAGACAGCCCAGAGACTGCATGGATACATTCTCCACTGCAATGATATGGTGTGGCCTCTCTTCAGTCATCTAGAGAATGCTGTCAGGGAGGGCACCAGCCAACATGAGCGAGCTTTTGGGAAGAAGAATGAGGACGTGTTTCAGGTAAACACGAGTTAAACGTGTCTGCTTATATCACCTGTGGTTCATGCATTTTCAAAAGCTTTTGACATTCTAGTACTAAGCAGAACTGTTATGTTGTTTTCTAGGATGCCTACTACAGTAAAGATGAAGTTAAGATACGATTTATGGATGCAATGCATAGCATTGCAAGGTTGACTGGAAAAGATGTGGCAACAGCATTTGATCTTTCTCCTTATAAAACAGCCTGTGACATTGGAGGTATATGAATTTTCCCTCAAAAATAGAGACAGATGGTAAAATAAAGGCTATCAATTTGTTCATTTTTAGGTAATCAAATAAATTTTTTTTTTTTAATCGACTGAAATGTAAAATTAATGTGTTAAATGGACAGGCCTAACATATCAGGTCAAAGTCAAGTAAATTTGAAAATCACAAAAATAAGAAAATGTAAAAAAAGAAATGAAATTAAATGTATTTTTTATTCAAATGTGGATTAAAGAAAAAAATATAAATAAAAAAACATTCTCTAAGCTTTTTTCTAATGTTCAGGATTATTCAACATTCCCCACTCATGAAAAAACTGTGACGTAAAAAAAAAAAAATAGATCAAAACTTTGCACTGCTGACTTCCCATTGAGACGTGCGCGAGTGACCGCGAGAGCTTAAAGATTGTGCAGAAACCACCGTCCCGCTGCTGTCTTGCATAATTTGAGATTTCACTAGAGCATGGTGCATGCATATTTTAATCTGAAAAAGGATTTGCAAGCTTGTTATGCAAATTATATATGCTTCTAATTACCAGTTTTCTCAGGTGCTTTTCATGCCAAGGACATCTGTATTTATCCTGTTTATTCTCTTTACCCTCTTTGACCTAAATTTAGAGCTAGAGTTTATTTTCCACACTGACAAAATGGGTAACAACCTTAAAGGTTCTTAAGGGTGAAGGGTTTCATTTCTGTGACACATATAGTCCCGCCCCATGCGTCTTATATTACTGAGCATCATCAAACTGATTTACATGTAGTACAACTATATTTTGGATATATTTTAAATTGGTACACTTAGGCCTGATTTTGACAGGTAATAAAAATATACCACCATTCAAAATTTTGGGGTCAGTCAAATTATTTAAAAAAATAAAATACTTAATACAACTTTTAAGAACTTAAGAAGCACAAAAATATTAAGCAAGACTGAAGTAATGACTGCTGAAATTCAGCTCTGCCATTACAGGAATAAATTAAATTTTAAAATGTATTCAAATAAAAAAACAGTTATTTTAAATTGTAATAATATTTCACAACAGTATTACTGTTTTTACTGTATTTTTTTTAATCAAATACAGTTAATGTAGCTTTTTAGAGCATAAGAGACTTCTTTCGAAAAACATCAAAAAGTCTTACCGACCCCAAATTTTTGAAGCGTAGTCTAGATAAAATATATATATATATATATATATTTGTATGGTATGAGGCATGTTATAAAAGCATTCTCTTCTCACACAGGCTGCACTGGTGCCATGGCATACGAGTTTACAAAAGCCCATCCTGGACTGTCAGTTATTGTATTTGACTTGCCACAAGTTATTGAGATGAGACGCCACTTTCAGCCTAAAGAAAATGATGACAGAGTGTCATTTGTTGGGGGGTAGGTGAAGACTTTATATGAACATTTTTATGATAAAAATGTTTGCAGTGTATTTGTTTCATATAATACTTTGTGAGTAATGTGCAAATTTCTGACTGTATTTTTTCTCACTTAATTTCTTTTTCTTTCTTTCTTTCTTTCTTTCTTTCTTTCTTTCTTTCTTTCTTTCGCACAATAGGAGATTTCTTTAAAGATGACCAACCTAAAGCGGACCTGTATATTCTTGCACGAATCCTCCATGATTGGTCTGATGAGAAACTTCATGTATTATTGAGTAAACTGTCTAAAATGTCCACTCCAGGTAAGTGCTTTAAAAATTGAATTCTTAATATGTCAGCCTGATTCTGAAGTATAAAACTTTTGATGCCAAGGAGGACCCTGTAATATGATGAGCCCTTTGCAAATGGCCCCTTAGTGCCCCCTTGTGGCCCCTCTTCATTCCAGTTTGTAAACCCCTGGCCTAATTGATTCCTACAATAACTCTACCAGATTATACTTAACATTACTGGATTCTTGAAAGTATTTTGAATTGTGGACATCCCAAGGTCATAAAAAGTATTTTATTATTTTTGTTTTTTTTTAAATCGAGGTCAAGTGTTTAAATGTTTGGGTTATGAATGTATTGCTACCAAACAGGTTGTGGGCTTCTGGTGTCTGAGATCTTCCTGGATGAGGAGAGGAAAAGGCCTAGCCGAGCCCTGTTGCAGGCCCTCAGTATGACAGAAGGAAAGCAGAGGAGCACCACCGAATACAGGGACTTACTGGAGAAGCATGGCTTCACTCCCAAACACATCAAACACACGGACAACCTGCTGGATGCCATGCTATTTGTGAAAGAAGACCCAAATGACAAAAGAACATTACTAGGCTGTTCTTCAGCATCCATCGAGACCGTAGAACTTGAGTGATATAATGACTACAGCATTTTGGAAACACTACAGTTGACTTATTCTAGTTCATTAACTGTAAAAAATGTTTTAGCTGTATTCAAATATTATGAACATTTCTTACCTAAAAGCTCAAAATAAGTATTTGTGCATGATTATTTTTAATTACAGAGACAGAGAATGTTGTATATTTGTATATTGAATTATGGTTTTGAAACAAATGACAGTGTTCTTTTAGCTAGTTTTTTTATAGTGAGGAATGGGTTTGTAGTCATACAGGGAATGGATTCAAGGGCTATATATCATAACTATTAGGTTTTAAGTCAAAAGTCTAATCAGAACGTATGATTCTTCAGCACTGGGTTCGTATGTTGGTTTATAGTTCAAATCTTTTAGATTGGAATAATATGATACATCATGTAATCAATTAGAATATTAACTAACATTATATACAATTCATTAGAAAGTTATTAATTAGTTAAGTTACAACATGTCATGAAAATGTAAATTCTGTAGCTGTTGTACACGGCGCCTTTACGTGACCCTAGTGATTCGGGAGCAAATATCGCGAGAAACCTCGAGAGTTAGCGCAGTGTGTCCTCCGCAGCATCCCCATCACCTTCCGCTCTACCTCCTGCTTCTGCCAGCACGTTCAGCATATCGTGTTTGTAATACACCGAGTTTAAGGATCATCGCCATGGCTGATGCTACACTTTCTTTTGCTAAAGACTTTTTGGCCGGTGGTGTCGCAGCGGCTATTTCCAAAACCGCAGTCGCACCGATAGAGAGAGTCAAACTGCTGCTGCAGGTGAGAATCATCATCTTGACTTCTTTTAACGCACTTTGCCATGATGCATGCTAATTTATTAACCCCTCTCTTTAGTATTTAAGAATAAAATGAATTATTTTGTGGTTATAAAGATGCGAACTGACTTTGTCCTTCAGAGGCCATATTTGAGTTGTCGTGTCTGCAACATCCGCATCCTTGGAGCATCTCAACATTCAAATTGTCATTTTAATACCGAGTTTCTATTCTGTCATTCTCTCATGTGGATCTTTATTTCTAGATTTCAGTAACCCAAATGTACAGTACCGTATTTTAAGGCCAAACGGTGAATTTCTAGCAGCTGGTTAGGTGGCACATCTTGCCCCCTGCAGTCTGGTCTCATATTACAGGCCCAGACCTTATGCATTAGGGTTGATTTTGCCGAGAAAGGCATGTTCCTCTAAAATCAGAAGTAAATGATGTCAGAACTAAATGCTACCATTCAAATGTTTGGAATCTTCAAGATTTTTTAAATGTTTTAAAATAAGTCTCTTAAGCTCACCAATGCTGCACTTATTTGATCACAAATGTGGTAAAAACAGTAATATTGTGAAATATTATTACAATTCAAAATAACTGTTTTCTATTTTAATAGATTTCAAAATGTAATTTATTCCTGTGATAGCAAGGCTGAATTTTCAACAGTCATTACTCTAGTCTCTTCAGTGTCACATGATCCTTCAGAAATCATTTTAATATGCTGATTTGCTGCTCAAGAAACTTTTCATGTTATTATCAATGTTGAAAACAGTTTTTGCTTAATATTTTTGTGGAAACTGTGATACACTAGGCTACCGTTCAAAAGTTTGGGGTCAGTAAGATTATATTTTATTTATTTTTTTAAAGAAAAGGACAGATTGAATTGATCAAAAGTGATATTAAAGACCTGTATAATGTTTATTTATAATGTTAACGATTAATAATGTTAACAAAACACCTCTGTTTCAAATAAATGCTTTTCTATAGAACTTTCTATTTGTTAAAGAATATTGGGAAAATGTATTATGGTTTCCATAAAAATATTAAGCAGTACAGTTGTTTTCAACATTGATAATTATAATAAATATTTCTTGATCAGCAAATCAGCATAATAGAATGATATCTGAAGGATCATGTGACACTGAAAACTGAAGTATAATGGCTGCTGAAAATTCAGCTTTACCATCACAGAAATAATTAAAATAGAAAGGGTTTTATACAAACTGCTACAAAAGAATGTTACTTTAAATTGTAATAATATTTCATAGTTTTGAGTATTTAAAACATTGCTCAAGAAAAAAATCAATCCAGGTATCATGTATCTCACAGTATTTTATTTTTCACTTTATAGGTACAGCATGCCAGCAAGCAGATCAGTGCAGATAAACAGTACAAAGGTATTATCGACTGTATTGTGAGGATTCCTAGGGAGCAAGGCTTTGCTTCCTTTTGGCGCGGAAACCTAGCCAACGTCATTCGCTATTTCCCCACACAAGCCCTCAACTTTGCCTTCAAGGACAAGTACAAACAGATATTCTTGGGTGGCATTGATAAGCACACGCAGTTCTGGCGATACTTCGCCGGCAACTTGGCCTCTGGTGGAGCTGCAGGAGCCACTTCCCTCTGCTTTGTCTACCCCCTGGATTTTGCTCGTACCCGCTTGGCTGCAGATGTTGGCAAAGCTGGCAGCAGCAGCAGAGAGTTCACTGGGCTGGCTGACTGCCTGGCCAAAATCTTTAGGTCAGATGGGTTGCGGGGTCTGTACCAGGGCTTCAACGTCTCTGTCCAGGGCATCATTATTTACAGGGCCTCCTACTTCGGAGTCTATGACACTGCTAAAGGTAATAGGTTTGTACCTCAGATGTTGTGGGACATTCAGAATTGTTTTGAGAATGCTTTTTATATTCCAGTGTATTTCCTGAATTGGAAATAATTTGAATAGTGGTAGAAAACAAAATGCACAATTTAATCTGAATGTTTTGAAGTAGAATTTCAGAAAAAAATCTGAATAAAATAATAGTAGTTTTTTAGTAGAACTTTGAATCTCGGCTCAACAAAGCCACATTTCAAACTGTTGTTTTAGTATTGTTTATATACTATAATAGTATTTATTATTTTTTTGAATTAGTCTTTATTTTTTGAATAAATTTAAATTAAAAAAAATTCTGAATTAAAAAAAAATTGGTTTTACTAGAAAAACAAATGCAAACTGAATTCTGGCTTGACAAAGCCTTGTTTGAAACGGTTAAATTAGTACTATGTATATACTATTAAATTATTTATTAATATCTTTATGAATTGAAATTAAAAACAATTCTCAATAAAAATAACACTAGTTTTACTAGAAAATACAAACATTGATTCTTGGCTTGACAAACTTTGTTTGAAACTGTTATTTTACTATTGTTTTTGTATTAATATTTTGAATGAGATTTTATTATTTCCTTTTTCATTTAGTTTATTTTATTATGTGCTTTTGTCGTTTTTATTAGCTTTGTTTAACTTAATTTATTTTTATTTCAGTTTTAGTACTTCTTGAACTTTAACTTCAGCCAGTTTCCCACCAGTTTCTGTTTTTTATTTTATTTCAGCTTTATTTCAGTGAAAGAAAACTATTTATAATAGTTTTAGTTTACAATATTAACACTAGTTTAAAAAAAAGTAAAGTTGGTAGATTTATAGGTGTTATGGATAGAGATGCTTGAAATTTCACCTTTAAAAGTTTGTATTTAGTTTATATTTCATGATATTTTTGGGGACCAGGGTGAAAGATCACTTAATTTCCCAGAATGCATTACCTGTTTTTTCTTTGAATTACAATTTAGCATTCAGAATTACAATTCCTCATTTTGTCATTCTAATTTAACTTGTGATATGGCCAATTCAAGTCAAATTCACACAGCCAGTTCTTCAGTTCTGAATTCTATGTGAAACATGCGTGCATTATTTTGTGTGGTGGTATGCAGGCATGCTTCCCGACCCTAAGAACACCCACATTATGGTCAGCTGGATGATTGCACAAACTGTGACGGCAGTGGCTGGCGTGGTGTCCTATCCATTTGACACTGTGCGGCGTCGCATGATGATGCAGTCTGGGCGCAAAGGAGGTATACAACACACGTTCAAACACATGCACTGTTCTTCATCAAGTATGCATTTATTTAAATTCAGGCCTTTGTCTTTTGTTTTCCCAGCGGATATTATGTATACTGGAACCCTTGACTGCTGGAGAAAGATTGCTCGTGATGAGGGTGCAAAAGCGTTCTTCAAAGGGGCTCTCTCTAATGTATTCAGAGGAATGGGGGGCGCTTTTGTGCTCGTGCTTTATGATGAATTCAAGAAGTTTGTTTAAACAATGTACTAAATGTACTAAAAGATGTACTAACTATGTACTAACAATGTACTCAAAGATAATAGAATAGCTTTTACCACACAGCTTTGTCAAGCTTTAACCAAACCCTCTCCACTCCGCACAAATGTGGTCTTGGTAAAATTGTGTTAGATGCCAAAAGCAATTAATAATTTTCACTAATTTTGTTTGTGGCTATATTTTATGTGTAGAAAATGCTCTGTCATTTTATGATAAATAACCCTTATTTTATCCCCCCTACAATTATAAAATTGGAAATATAAGGAAAGCTGTTGTATATTTATGCTCAAAATAATTTAAAATATATATGAATTTATTGATGTTGTCTATAATACTGTATTTCTTCATAAATCTGAGCCATCAGTTCCGTGCAATACCACAATACGTCCTCAAGATGGCGTGACACGACGGCGTTTTGTCCTGCATTCGTTCAGTACCATGCTCTTGAAGTCCTTGAGCTCAGTTTTTCAATTCTTCTAGTCAAGATCTGTGGGTATACAATATCACGCTCAAAAAAAAAAAAAAAAAATGTGGAGTTCAAAAA
>NW_015544158.1:286746-289093 GCF_001515605.1 Sinocyclocheilus anshuiensis
GGAGTTCAAACACACAGAATAACGTTCCACACTTTAAACGTTTTCTCAACTTGAAAAACCAACTGAGAGCTGGTGTCCAATGGAATCAGAGACGAATTAAATATGACGCTTTAATTCACAACAGATTTGCCCTCTATGTGAATCAGAAGTGAAAGAGCCTAGTAAAGTGTTCCAGCAGAGAATGTGTGTAGCCAGAGACATAGCATTCACAGTCAGTCAGACCTTTTGTGACACAAAAAGTGTATTTCCATGATTACTCTTTTTGGAAGTCCGCTTAAGTATTTTCCATCTTGGATAATGAGGGGAGTCATATTTTCATGGTCATTTTCTTGTCAGTCTCAGTGTTTGGTTGCGTCAGGCTGATCTTCTATCTTGATGAAGCCTAGATCCTGCTTTTAGGAGTAAAATTGTGAAGGCAAGTAAGGAAGGACATTGTGAGTTCAGTAATGATCACTGAAACATTATACCCATTTTTTAGCATGTAGATCTTATTCCACACTATATTGAGGAAAAATCTGTAAGACTACTTGCAGTGATGTTTGAACGCCAAGAATGCTTGCAAATTCAATAAACGTGGATACCCTATATGCTCTCAAGTTTTTCGTTTTTAATTATTTAGGGGTTGTAACGTGTGGCAATTTAACGTTTATGAACTTTTTTTAAAAGCAATTTTAAGTTTTTTTTTTTAATTAATAATTACTCTATACGCTCAAATACTTGATTCTGATTGGTTGATTGCGGCATTTAGCTGTCAGATATTTCCCAGTATTAATGTAACTCGATGCTCATTAATGTAACCATACTCGTCGATGCTTAACCCTTGTGCCTCTTAGCGTTTTTTTCATTTTTTGATCATTTTGGCTGTTAATGCAAAGCCAAAAATGTATTTTTTTTAATTTAAAATTTTAATATTTCACCCTCATTTATTTTCATAAATCTATTTTACACTAGATATAAAAAGTTGCACATTTAAAGACAAAAATGTCACCATTGAAACCCGTTAACAGTGCGTGCCATTTAAAAATAAGCACTATTTGTTAATGGGCTGTCATTCTGCTGGCAAGGCTTTTCTCCTCTGTAACCTTTTTAAAATTGACGTACAAGGATTAAATTCGCGCTACTTGAAACGCCTTGCGTAGCAAACGCCGGACTCGCGCCACTGATCTATAATAGAGATCATTATATAGGGTGAACTGCCCTAAAGTGGGACCCTGGCTAATGTGGGACAGCTAAGGTCTAGTATTTATAGCTCCCCCATAAATACATGAATGCCAATGGGTTAGCCAAAGCTGATCAAAATCCCATGACCTCTCAGATGTTCAGTCATATTTGAGGGCGGAGCAATCATCAGACAAGAAGCACATTGTGTGAACGCCATCCAAAGATCAGAGACATAAAGTTTTGACAAACTTGATATTAAGGTGTATAAATTAATTTGAAACAAAACAGTCCTGCTATGTTTTTGGTCTAATGTGCATATGAAATGTTTGTCCATCAAAATATAGTGTAACTTTGTATGTATACATTATATATTTAATATTTTTTTTAATCAAATTTCCTAGTGTCCCAGTTTAGGAAATGTGGCAGCTTTACAGAAAATTACGTTTCTACAATATATTTAGTAGTTGCTTATCAGTGGTGACTATGTCAGTTAATGTACATATGGCAGAAATTTACGGAAAAATCAATTAAAGACGTAACCAAACAGACGATGAACACTATTAACAGCAATTATTATATGTTGCAATCAAACTTTGGTATTTCTGTATGTTGTTTCAGGGTTGGCATCATCTGAGGTCCTCTGAGGGGTTTGCATCATCTGTTCTCAGGTGTTCTGGATCCAGACTGAAGCTTGTGTAAATCCTAGTTACCACGGGATGTCAATCCCATGGCAGAAACAGAAAAACAAATAGAGACATAATTAGCGTAGCTGCTGTTCCAACCAAGCAAAATTGATTTGTTTAACCCAAGCTAAAGAATAATAATGTGTATTTGATCAGATATAACTGCAGTACAAGATTATGAGATGCATTACTTGAATGAGGCCAAAGAGATGAGTCTTTAATATAGATTTAAACAGAGAGAGTGTGTCTGAACCCCAAACGTTATCAGGAAGGCTATTCCAGATTTTGGGAGCCAAATGCGAAAAAGCTCTACCTAGGTACTTCCAAAAGTCCAGAGTTTTGCGACCTTAGGGAGCGTGATGGATTGTAGCGTGGTAGAAGACTAGTTAGGTAAGCAGGAGCTAAACCATTAAGAACCTTATAGGTAAGTAATAATATTTTGTTACTGATACAGAACTTAATAGGTAGCCAGTGCAGAGACTGTAAAATTGGGGTAATATGAT
>NW_015544158.1:289344-291023 GCF_001515605.1 Sinocyclocheilus anshuiensis
CAAAGAGATGTGTCTTTAATCTAGATTTAAACAGGGAGAGTGTGTCTGAACCCCGAACGTTGTCAGGAAGGCTATTCCAGAGTTTGGGAGCCAAATGCGAAAAAGCTCTACCTCCTTTAGTGGACTTTGCTATCCTAGGTACTACCAAAAGTCCAGAGTTTTGCGACCTTAGGGAGCGTGATGGATTGTAGCGTGGTAGAAGACTAGTTAGGTAAGCAGGAGCTAAACCATTAAGAACCTTATAGGTAAGTAATAATATTTTGTTACTGATACAGAACTTAATAGGTAGCCAGTGCAGAGACTGTAAAATTGGGGTAATATGATCATATTTTCTTGACCTGGTAAAGACTCTAGCCGCTGCATTTTGGACTACCTGTAGCTTGTTTATTGAAGATGCAGGACAACCACCTAGCAGTGCATTACAATAGTCCAGTCTAGAGGTCAAGAATGCATGAACTAGCATTTTTCTTCAAGTTGCTGTCTAATATAACACCCATATTTTTGACTGTAGAGGAAGTAACAGTACATCCGTCTTGTTGCAAATTGTAATCCAAGAGATTCTGTGTTCTGTTTTTTGGTCCTCTGTCTTATCAGAATTTAATAGGAGAAAATTATTGGTCATCCAATCTTTTAAATTTTTAACACACTCTGTTAGCTTAGAAAATGTAGAAGTGTCATCTGGTCTTGTTGAGATATATAGTTGAGTATCATCAGCATAACAGTGGAAACTAATCCCGTATTTTCTAATAATATTACCAAGGGGCAACATGTATATTGAAAATAGCAGAGGACCTAGGACAGATCCTTGTGGCACTCCATACTTTACTGGTGATAATTGAGATGACTCCCCGTTTAAATAAACAAAGTGGTAGCAATCAGACAGGTAGGATCTAAACCATCTTAAAGCCTGCCCTTGAATACCTGTTTAGTTTTGTGATCGATCTATGAGTATGTCATGATCCATGGTGTCGAATGCAGCACTAAGATCAAGTAAAACCAGCAATGAGATGCAGCCTTGGTCTGACGTAAGAAGCAAGCCATTTGTAATTATAACAAGTGCCGTTTCTGTGCTATGGTGGGGCCTGAAACCTGACTGAAATTCTTCATAGAGATCATTTTTTTTGCAGGAAGGAGCACAATTGAGCAGACACAACTTTTTCTAAAATTTTAGACATAAACGGAAGATTTGAAATTGGTCTGTAATTTGCCAGTTCACTAGGATCTAGTTGTGGTTTCTTAATAAAAGGCTAAATAACCGCCAGCTTGAATGGTTTTGGGAAGTGACCTAAAGATAATGAGTTCATAATACTGAGAAACGGTTCTTCTGCTACAGGTAACAACTCTTTCAGTAATTTAGTGGGAATGAAGCTGAAGTATTAGACGCTGTAGAATCTACATTTGTTATTGTATTTCTGATGTTTTCTATTTTATCAGTGAAGAAATTCACAAAGCCATTACTATTAAACTGTGAGGGAATATTTAGATCGGGTGATTGTCTGATTGACGTCTTGGATTGTTTTGGTTATTTTCTAAGAGTTTGCGGATATGCTCTGCCCTGGCAGCTTTTAGAGCCTGTCTATAGCTGGACATACTGTTTTTCCCTGCAATTCTAAAAACTTCCAAGTTAGTTTTTCAAGATTACGAGTTTCTTTCTTGAGAGAATGAGTATTACTGTTGTA
>NW_015544158.1:291035-291250 GCF_001515605.1 Sinocyclocheilus anshuiensis
CAGTTGAGATAAATCAGGCAGGTTATATCTGAATCTATCTTTAGTGGTTGGAACAATAGTTCTTCCTGGACGATAATGCGTAATATCAGTAATACGCTAGCATGCACGATACAAGGAAATGGTCAGTAACATCATCACTTTGAGGTACGATATCTATATCAGTAAGATCAATTCCATGCGATATAATTAAATCTAGTGTATGATTAAAACGATGA
>NW_015544158.1:291379-294204 GCF_001515605.1 Sinocyclocheilus anshuiensis
TGCATCATTTGTATTATCAACGTGAATATTAAAATCTCCGACAATTAGCGCTTTATCAACAGTAACCAATAGGTCTGAGAGGAAATCTGCAAATTCTTTTAGGAAATCTGTATACGGCCCTGGTGGTCTATACACAGTAGCCAGAGCAAGAGATACGATAGATTTTGGATTATTTTGCATATCTGACAGCGTAACATTAAGCATAAGTATTTAGAATGAGTTAAACCTGGATCCTGTTTTCTGAGTAACATTGAGAATATCACTATATATTGTTGCAACACCGCCGCCACGACCAGTCTGACGGGGCTCATGCTTATAACAGTAGCTTGGTGGAGTAGACTCATTTAGACCAATATAATCATTTGGTTTTAGCCAGGTTTCAGTCAAGCAGAGTACATCAAAACTATTATCTCTGTGATCATTTCATTTATAATAACTGCTTTGGGTGCGAGTGATCTAATATTTAGGAGCCCAAACTTTAAAAATCGTTTTTGCTCATTTATTTTGCATTTTTCTGGTTTAATCACGATCAGATTTTTTCTAGAGGCCTGCATTAAATTTACATATATTTTGACCTCACTATTCGGGGAACAGACACAGTCTTTATAGATTGGACAGCGCAAGTACTTCTATCATTTAAGCGGGTAGAACAAAAGTCATCAGGGCAGTTATTTGAGATTTGACGTGATCTAATATTTAGGAGCCCAAACTTTAAAAATCGTTTTTGCTCATTTATTTTGCATTTTTCTGGTTTAATCACGATCAGATTTTTTCTAGAGGCCTGCATTAAATTTACATATATTTTGACCTCACTATTCGGGGAACAGACACAGTCTTTATAGATTGGACAGCGCAAGTACTTCTATCATTTAAGTAGGTAGAACAAAAGCCATCATAGCAGTTATTTGAGAATTGGCTTACTAGTCATATGGAGTCTGAAATGCAAAAAATGTCCCACTTTAGGGCAATTCACCCTAGTCATTATATAGATCAGTGACTGGCGCACTTTTGTCATAAGTTACAACCGAGGCTGGCTCTGTCTTATGTCTCAGTAAGTGGTGCTGTACTGATTGTAGTGAAAATGTCCTCAGAGTACTTAACTAGAAATATTACCTTAATATGGTAGCGAACTTTCATCTTGTTGCTGGGCCGGCTTTTTCGTACGTTGTAGCAGACAGTGTTGGGTTAGTAACTAGACATGTAACAGAGTTATGTAATTTAATTATAAAATAAATGTAACTGTAATCTGTTACAGTTACTGAGAAAAAAATGTGTAATTTATTTACAGTTACTTATGAAAATGTTAAAGATTACAAAGGGGGTTACATCTGAACTTACACACATCTGATTTCTTTCCCAAATTGCATTGACTGTTCTAAAATATGAGACACCAATGTTTCAGGAGTTTAGGACACAGAACACGTGCTTTTTTGATAACTGTTTTATTTCCTATTTGGGTTTGTGTAACTATAAACTATTTAACTATATCGTATGATTTTACATCTGTATTTAACCCTTAGATTGATCTCAAAGTAAAAAGAGGTGCTAAAGTCAGATTTTGTGGTGGCTGTGCTTTAAAATTAAATTATTATAATCTCAATTCAAGTGATGAAGGATTCTAAAAGTCTGGCAGTAATCAGTGTGGAGTACTACTGTAAGGTCAACCCTGCCTGGTTTAAATGTTTGAGAATGATTGACAGTTGAAAACATTCATTAGAAATTTAGAAAAGTAGGCCTAATCAAAAATTAATAAAATGTAATCAGTTACATTACTTTAATAAAGTGATTGAAATAGTTACACTACTTATTACATTTTAAATAGGTTAACTTGTAATCTGTAACCTATTACATTTCCAAAGTAACTTCCCAACACTGATAGCGGACTGTTTTCCTTAGCGGAAGATTACATAACACCCAGGTATAAGATTATAAAATAATTTAAACAAATCAATATTGTATGTCCATGTATTTATTTAAGCGAGTGTACAATGAACTCAATTCGAGTCAAATTTAACACTCCTGAAATGTATATATGACTCCCTCCATTTTGGAGTTAAAATAATACTTTCGAACGTGTGAAACATGTACATTACTCACAGAGTACATTTTAACACTGAAAGAGTTTATTTGTCAATCCAGCAGATGTGTCACACACTTCTGTTGGATTACAAATAAACTCTTATGGTTTCCTTGTGAGTAAGATTAAACACTTTATTTCACCGTCTTCCATCCTCATATGCTCCGCATCTCAAGCAAAGAAAATAGTATCTGTGAAAAATATTTCAGATGGGTCAGGCGCGCACACGAGCAAATGTACCGGATGTGACTAATAACACTCAACAGTGTTAAAGGGGTGGTTGATTGCGATTTCACTTTTTTAAGGTTAGTTAGTGTGTAATGTTGCTGTTTGAGCATAAAAAATATCTGCAAAGTTACGAAGCTGAAAGTTCAATGCAAACGGAGATATCGTCTTTTAAAATTCTGGCAGTTTAATGCCTACAAAAACGGCTCATAGGGACTACAACAAGTTACTTCCCGGGTTCGTGACGTAACAAACCCAGATAAACCCCGCACTTGGGAAAAGGCAGCAAAGGGGGCATAGCCATGATGCGCTGCTTTAGAGAAGAGGAAGAGAAAACTAGGGGTGCACGTAAAAATCTATTCATATATGAATCGCAATTCTGTCTTCTAAAGATTCTAATGGATTCACAAGTTTCAAAATCAACGTTCTAAAGCAGTGGTTCTCAATTCTGTTCCTCACGTCCCCCTGCTCTGCACACACTCTGCATCTCTCTCTCTCTCTCTCTCTCTCAGATCATCAGCTC
>NW_015544158.1:294228-315394 GCF_001515605.1 Sinocyclocheilus anshuiensis
CAAAACATGGACGCGCGTGCAGTTGCCGTACTGTATTAAAGCTTCAATCAGGATAAAACCGTATATTAAAAGCTAACATAAGCAGTAGCATTTACAAATAACAGCATATCTAAAAGTATGAGACCACAACAAACAAAAAACATAGGCCTACCATTAAAAGCCGTGCTTGCACAGGTTCTGCACAATCCTCTTCAATAATATCCTCTGCTTCTCAATCGGGCTCAAACTGATAAGCGATATTAACGACGCCATTGTTTACAATACAACCTGAGCACATGCCGCTGAGGTGAGGGGCGGGACGATTAGACACGCACTAGAGGCGGTTTAGCCAATCACAACACACTGGGCTAGCCTACCAATCAGAGCCCATCGCCTATTTCTGAGGTCGGGGCTTCATAAAAGAAGGAAATAAGGGTAACTCTGCGTATTTACACCGGCCAGAGAATGCCGTTTACACTAGCTAGTGTTAATCCTCTAAAATTCAACACCACAACTTTAACACTTTACTCTAAAAGTCCTCAAGACTAGGATTTCAACACTGGAGATTTTGCTGTGTTTAGTGTGTGACCCTGTAATAAGCGAGATAGCAATATACAGTCAGCCGGACATTATGGCGAAATAATGTACTTCAGGGTGATACAAGTCTGTACATTATTCCTGTACATCTCAAAACACCTATCTTGCAACACTTACAGGACAATATTCAACATGTTCAGTAAGTTCTACTTTTTGTTGGCTATATTACCTGAAAATAGCCTATCTATCGCTGTATGCTCCTTCTCTGCCAATACTGTGTACTAACAGAACCACCCTCATCGAAACTTAATTTTGTTTGTTGTAAGTATCCATACATGGCAATAATGGGTGAGCAAAAACAGCAAAATGCAGTCTTCCTCAGCTAGAGCATTTCAAAGCCTCTAATCAAGCTGATCTACAATCCTAAGCACAGCTGGACACAGTCTCTATTATGTATCTGATTTTGTTTACTAGTATCAACAGACAGACGTTTGCAAGTCTTTATAATGAAAACCATGCAAGTCAATCAACTGGCAGAGATCAAAGGCCAATGTAATTTTCCAAAATGGCCATAATACAAAGCAATCTTTTGTAATGTGAACTGCCTCGTCGGACTCCAAGCATACTGTACATGTCAGATAAATATTAAGTAATTTTCTTCAAATGCAACCTTGACAGGGGTTTGGAATTGCCAACCTGCAAGTAGTTATAATACTAGTGTTAAGTGCTTTGATATTAAAATGACTGGTTTAAAGCCATTAACTTTCTTCAGATAACAGGAAATGTGCAATTGTTCCCACATGTTGATACTTTGGGAAACTATTTGTTCATTGACAACATGTGACATGAAATTAAAACATTATCTGTGCTCCCTTGTATACAGAGAATTTTTATACATTTTCACGGGAATTTGGTGAAAATCCAAAAATGTGCACTTTATTGTAATTAATGCACAATAAACATTTATGCTTGGGCTTTTATATTTCTGCCCTGAATTTACAACTACTAAGCAGACCAGTCCACTTGATGGCACTGTTGAAATGAAAATGAAACAAAGTAATGGTTGTGAGATGTAAGATGAACTGCTAGAAGAAACAGGTCGAGAATCATATCAAACATGAACTTTCAATATATTCTTACCATTAAAAAGCATGCACTTCTTTCTCTGTTATTCTTTATATTGGCTTTGTTTGTTTGCATTTTAAAAGATACATTCTGAAATAATGTCCAGTTCAGAGTATATAAAGCCAGTTTGACTTGTGAGTTACCCACGAAGCCTTTGACGAATATCATAGCTAAAGCACAGTTATACGTAATTCAGTGATTGTGTTTTGTGATATTAAATGTGACTGCACTGAGGTATCCGCAAGATCCAAGGTTTGTTGTGGTCAAAATCCCATGTGCTCTGGCAGCAGCCTCAGTCAGTCAATCCATGAGCACATACTCATTGAGGTGTGGACTGTGAGAAGTGAAATATTTCATGACAGGGCTTTCATCCAGACCTCTGATGACTCTTTGTTGTTATTTCTGAGTTGTCCCAGTGGACCACTCTTACCTTGCAGTCTGCTGGCTGCATCTCATAAACACACACATACATACACACACTGTTCACTTCAAATGTCTTGCATGCCATGTTCTCTGTCATGTCACGCACCTTTATACTCTTTCATTCTGTTTGAAAAAAAAAAAAAAAACACGAACAAACAACAGTAACATGTATCTAAGAATGTTGTGTAGTTAATTTTATGTTTATTTAAAAAAAAAGGACTTTTCTTGTTAGTAAATTAAGGAATCTAGGCAGTCATTTATTATTAACCTCTAGACTTATTTTAAACCTCTAGGCTTCATGTTGCGATAATTTCTTAAGTTTTTATCACGTGTAAGGTATTATCACGATAATGCAAATAAGAGTTGTTAAAATATAACAGGTTTAATAGTTTTTTTTATATAACAAAAAGAACTGGTCATTTAAATACAATAAAGCAATACATAAATAATTATAAAGAACAATAGGTAACACTTTACAATAAGGTCTCATTAGTTAACCTCAGTTAATGCATTAACATTAACAATGAACAATGGCTACATTTGTTACAGAAGTTATTCTTTGTATACACAATAATAACAGCTGTTAGTTCGTTAGCTCAGGCCCATTAAACAATACAGTTACAACTTTTGATTTTAATTACATGTTATAAATTAACTAAGATTAAGAAATGCTTTAGAAGAATTTTCATTGGCAGTTTATGTCAACTAATGAATTAACTAATGTTACATAATGGAGCCTTAGTGTAAAGTGTTACCGAACAATAAAGAATCAAAACATTTTCAAACAATGTCTAGGGCATGTTGTAGTCCAGATTAAAATGTAAAAAAAAGTATGAAAATAAATAGCATAGTCTAAGACTTTAAGTATTCAGTGTTGCGATGAACACAAAAATCTGAATGGCTGTTTAAATCATTTAAATCCTTTAAATGCTAAAGGGTTACCGGGTTAACGACTGCATTTTTGCTGTTTCATCATCGCCATCTGCTGTCAGAGAGTGAATGTGCATTTTCATTCAGCGTGTCTCTTTCACTCGTTCGGCCATGCCTTTCTCATCTGTGTTGGGCTTGTTTACATCACAGTGGTGTGTGTCTTTGATGCAGCATACAGCGGTGTTGTGCATTTTAACCAGCTGATGGAAGAAGTATTCTTTAAATGCATTCTAAAAAGCTGAACAATTTGTATTAAATAATTATTCACGGTATTTTGAAGTGTATACCATAACAATACCGTGTATGGTAATTATCGTGATATATCGTATTACCGAATACCAACACATGTCTACTCTAAACAGTCATTATTTAAATATTCTAAAAATGATTTGAAAAATGTTTGTAAAAATATTTTTCCTTATATAATAGTTCAATATAATAGTAAGGTCCTCTATTTTATATTGTATTTATTCTTTTTTAATATCATGATCAGCAAACTGTGAAAAAAACAAAATCAGCAACATGTAGGCCTATCAGTACGGGTGTTGGGTCTTTACTTTAATGTTTTTTTTAAGATAGACTTTTCTTGTTAGTAAATTAAGGAATGTTTTGACTTCTAGACTAGTGAATTAGTCATGTATTAAATATTATTGTATTGTTTTAAAAATTATTAAAAATTTTTTTTCCACATTTTAGAATAATAGTAAGGTCCTTTATTTTATGTTGTATTTATTGTTCTTTAATATCGTGACCCACAAACCGCAAAATATTAAATAAAATACAATAAAATAAAACGTTTTGTAAAGAACTATGCACTGTCTACTATGCTACAGAAACAATGCTAATGCAGAATTATTAATGATTCTTATACATTTGGAGTGTTTTTTTCGTATGCTTCTATTGAATCTCCTGTTTCTACTATGACCATAAAGGTAAATATAAGCCATTTCAGCATCAGAAAGCAAACAATAATGAATTCCCATTAAAAGAAAAGAGAAAAAGAAACATGCACTATTACAAGAACTATGCAGAACAGCACTTGATTCAAGCCGATAATGTTACGGAGAAAGGTGTGACATATACAGTACCTTGCACCTTAAAGGAACTAGTGGTTAGTGTGGTTAACTCACAATAAGCATGTTTTTGCTCAGCTGCTTTTGTCATCTACTCTGCAAAATGTCAGTGATGACCAAACCTGATAACTGACTAAAAGTAGGTTTGGAAAGTGACCAGTACTGTTACATTGATGATATTAATGAACATTTAATCTGAATATCCACTGAATTCTGCAGGTCTGCTAATGCAGATGCACTTAAATGTATTATTCAAAGCAATATAGATCAGTGAACGCGGCATCTCTTGTAGCACAACTACTCCGCACTGTTGACATTGACCCTTTTTGTTGACCTTTACTGTGCTCTTGCCTCAAACAAACTGCCACTGATCATCACTCGCAGTCATGTTGACTTTCAAAAGCTGTTTGTTTGATTGTATGTAAGTCAGGTCAAAGCAAACAAAACAACTGTCACTTTCTTTTCTGCCGGTTGTTGCAGTGGCGTATTGGCCCCGACATGTTCCAGTGCCTCTGTTAAAGACCAGTGGTGTCATTGCAGTGTTGACGACGGTCACACATCACAGAGCTCCACTTTTGAAGCGCAAATAGGTGACCCTCCACCTCAGTCCCACGTCTCCCTCTTCTTCTCTCTAGCAACAATAACAATCAATTCCTCAACATCAGAAGGTTCCGAAGAACGACTTATAAATCATATGCATCCCTGCTGGTCTCTTGGCGGCCAAGTTGACTTTACTGAAGCGTTTCTTTGATCCTGCACTGCTTTGATTCACTTTTCTCTCACCCTTTTAGCTAAACATATCATTGGAATTTCGCTCTTTGTTCCTGACAGGTCTCGTCTTAGCTCGGTTTCTCTGCAGACACGCAGCCCTTCCCAGAGGGGGAGAACTGCTCAGACGAAATCGAGTTCTGCTCAAAGATTTATCCTCATCTTTTGAATCGACGCTCTCTTTTCCCCTTCACTCCCTACCTTGACATGTCCGTCCTCTCTGTGGCACAATTGAAATGACAAGGTTGGTGTGGTAAGTGTCATTCAACGTTTCATAAATGCTGAGCACTAGTCTCATTAATCTCTATTACAAGCAGAGATCTCGAAAGAACGGTGGGATGCAGTGGATTTCTGAAACTAAGGTTCTGTGTGCATTTATGGTCTGTTGAGACAGTCTTTGTGATCTCAAGAATGTACATGTAAAATATGTATTAGTATTATGAAATATCCAAATTAACTCCTTTGTTTGCCTTGACATTTTTTGAATATATTCTCTTGACTTGATCAAAACCCATTCAATAGATATTATTAAAGCTTGAATTGTCTATAAACATATAGGGACGCACTTCTTGAATTATACATACATTTTTCAACATACAGAAACATTATAAAATATTTTTTCTCAAGTAAAAAACATAGTAGAAAAAGTTTGAAAAAAAGATTGAAAGTAAATGAATGAACCCAAGTGTATGTAATGCATTTTTCAAATAAGATGCTTGTTACATGCATGTTACAGGTGAAATTTTGTTTATAATCATAAGATTAGGAAAAGTCATAAAGTATCAACCTGATTATTAAATGTTAAGTATGTTTTTTAAAATTATTATTATATGAATAGAACGCTTAAGCAGAACCTGGGAATGTTTTTTTTTTTTTTTGCAAATAATTAGATAAATAAACAAAACAATTAGTGTACTGGAAGGATTTTTTGATGAGATATGACAAGAGGGTAAATAAACACCAACTCATTTCCTCTTTTGACTTTGAAATATACACTCTGTGTGCAAAAACATGATCATTATCTATTACAAAACAACAGCTCCAGGCTCATAAATGTGACTGTTCACACGTACACTTCCCATGCACCTGCTTTTGTGTGGTAATTAATATCCAACATCTTATATGTGCAATTCACGATAAATAAATTGTCTTTACTGCATGTATTTTATTAAGCCTTCTATAGCTAGATCATAAAGATTATTATCAAGCTGCTTGCAAGGTTTGGTTAATGAGACAAGTAATGTGATTCACTTTTTTAACTTACAGTTTATAATATTACCAACATTTTGAACAGCTGTGTGCAGTTGAAAAATGTTTATGTTACAGAAAATTACTGTTATTAGAAACATGGAAAGGTAAATATATACTGTATTTATTCATAACACTTGATTTTAATTATTTGTGGCACAGTCACAACACCATCTGCTGGAAGGATTTTGTGATTGCTAATTGCAGAAGTCTAGTAAGCATTGTGATGTTGAAAGTTTTAAAGATCTTGCAAAAATAATTCAGTAAAAGAAAAATAGTAAGTGAAGTGTATTAGCCTGCTATCTCTCTGACCCTTGATCTCTTCCTTCCTCTCTCTGTGGTTGGTTCTGTGGATATCTGCTCTTCAACTCTACGTGATCAAGAGTTTGTGATGAGACTTTCTGATAATCTGTTGCGGACTTAGTTATTAAAAAAAAAAAAAAAAAAAAATATACAATGACAAAATACCAAATAATGGCATTTGGTTAAAAATAACCAAATAACTTTAGATTAGTATTGGTTTTAGCTATCATCCATTAAAAGAAGTGAAGCCCTGGCTTCTTTTTAACATCTGTATATTGATCGTTTTACAAGGAGCAAGAAAACATTAAAGTTCTCTTCTGTAGCATCAAAGAACTGAAAGTTTCCCATAACTGGGTAAAATCACCAACAATAACTTCTACAAAAAATCTACTGGAGTCCCAAGAAATGAATGTGAAATGAATAAGAAAGAATTTAAAACAAAACAACTGATGTGACAGAGTTCAAATCAAATCCCTCCCTCAGACTACACTGAACCACTGACTAAGAAGTGTGGTTAAGAGGATGGAAAGGAAATGAGTGGAGGAACAGCAGGGTTTGGTGATTCAGGTGCTATAAATTGTATCACCTTTTCCTCTGTGCTCTAAAGAATGAGACATCTTCATTGACAAGTAACTGAGAGAGGGACTTATCATGAACAGCTGGAGTGTGTATCACCTGGTAGTCCTTGCCTTGCTCTTTGCTTCTGAGTCTAGTGCTGAGTATGATGATGGTGATGATGGTTATTATCAATATGGTGAGTATTTTTTTTCTTCAGTACTTTAGGCCCTTAACTGACAGAACAAATATTTAATATTTGTTTAAAGCAATTTTCAAATAAGTTGATTACTCATTATTTTCATGTGTATCTATCTATCTATCTATCTATCTATCTAAGAACTTGTAGAAAGTTTTGTAGCTGAAGAGCATGAGAAAAGACTTTGCAAAGTATTATGAGAATAACCTAAAAAGTCCCCCAGAAGCATGATTATTAGACTCACCACAAACACGTGTTTTCCAGTGTAAAGGTCATACGTTTAATTTTTAGGAATGGAGCGTATGACAAGCACTTTCTTGTCAGTATACATTTAGACATATCTGATGATGATGATAAGCTTGCTGATAAGTATAGCGATGCATCATGGTGCATGAGCTGTCTGGAGAGCCACATCAAAAGGCCTGAGGAGGGGGAGGCGTTCAAATGAGCTGGTATATCCTGTATACCCGACAAAGATTCACATCAGATCATGTTCATTACGTAAAAACCCCATGTTTTCGCAATAATGTTATTCATTCAGTCAATTTTATACTGTAAACTCCAACCCAGTCTCATAAAAATACGTACCTCTGTGTACATTTCTGCAACACCGTTTTTACGTACCTTACTGCACGTTTCGCCGCAGTTTCAAAGAGAAATGTCCACTGAGTGGCGCTAAAACACGGGTTCAATACGTCCACCCTGGCACGTTTTTATTACGTTGATATAGATACGTATTGCTGTTTTTATTGCGTTTCTTCAGGTACGTATTGCGGCGATTCAGAATTCAAATATCCGGGGACTGTCGCTAAAAGTTAATGCTCTGTCGTGTTGGAAATATGCCCTACACCAAACCCAACCCTAAACCTACCCGATAGTGTTAACAAATGCAAAACTGATATAAAAACACATTTTCTGATGCAACCGTGCCATTTTAACTTCCTTATGTGCAGATTGGAACTGTTTTGTCGAACCGTAGTTACACTGGATTCGAACTGGAGCTCCTCACCTCTCAAGTACATCTCCGTACTCCGTGAGCTACCGAACAAACCTACCGTCTATGAAAACCCATTGATATGAAGCTGGATATGTGCAGTGCTAACAATCAAAAGCATCAGTTTTCAAATCTCCCAGCATATTAAAAATGTTTTGAAGTCACAACATAATACTCTTCAAGTAATTGTGCGAAAATTACGCTTTATTAATCGAAACTCTGTAAATCATACTCCGTGTGAAAATAATTTAAAAGGTTTCGGAGTTTTACTGCCTCTAGTGTTCATTTTTTTTGGAAACTGCAGTGATATGTACTTATTGGTACGTATTTCGCGTCTTGCAAAAATGTGCCCCCAGGTACGTATTTGCCACGAGACCGGGTAGGTAAACTCTCACATATTACTCATACTGTAATTTCTAACAACATCTGTGAACTCTTTCAGCATTTTCTGCTATGGGTTTTTAAACATTGCTTAATGTTTTTTTTTTTGTTTTTGTTTTTTTAAATATATATATTTTTAAGCATTTTCTAATGTGATTTAAAAAAAAAAAACTATAATATTTAGACCTATAAAAACAATGAAAGTGAGTCTGAGGTGTGATACAAGAAATGTGAAAGTAGCTTCGGTTTCATTTACAGTTGCGGATAACGTACATCTAGCTGGTTGTTATTGCAAAATAATTAAACCCCGACTGTGATCAGGGCATTGATGCAAAACACTGAAGACCTGAAGATTTAATTTTCAATATAATTGATAAGATGCAAAATGGTGCCAGTTACGTAAGTGAGAAACAAGGCCTGTTATATCTGTTTTTTAGCACTTCTAATTAATTATTGGCAAATATCAGAATGCTGAATGCCTTTTCACTTTTCACTTTCTGCTGAATTTTGTATGGACCTACAGTACTCATAATTATTCTGCTCTTTTCAAGATGAGATATTAGATATTGACCCGGACCAGATTATTTTTAAGATTAGTAATACATTGCATGGTATTACTGTAACATGGAGGACCCCAGATAAAAATATAACCCCTGAGTGTTATGAAGCTGAAGTGCAGTTCAAGAGCCAGTGTGTCAAAGACTGGAAGGTATTTAACTCTCACAGACACTTACACATTTGAACTGCAGAAAGACTCACTTTTAGCCCAAAACTGAGGAAACCAGACTTGTATATGCTGGAAAAATGCTAATGAATCTTACATGCTTACATGCAGGAAGGTCAGAGGATTGAAGTGAAACATAAACATGAGGTGTATAATTTGAACCTGCCCACTGTCAGCATGAAGATGAATTACGATTTCAGAATAAGAATGAAAAAGGAGTGTCAGCAAAAGGACTGGAGCAATTGGACAAAAGTGCAAAGTTGGGGAAACAATGCAGGTGCTATTTCTTTGTCTTTGAAAAACCATGTGTTCAGGTTCAAGTCCAGAGCCTGGTTTGATAAATAAGCATTAATTGGTCATCAGCCATAGCAATATGTACTAATATGTACTTAGCTTGTACTCTACTCTGAGAAATTCTGGAGTGTTGTGGTTTTTACTCATGTTACTTTGTCTCAAGTATGAATTACTTTTGTTGTTGTATTCTTCAAGTTGGTTTGGATAAGTCAAATGAAATATAAACAGAAGTAAATTATTACATATATTCTTATGTGTGTGTAAAAAGCTTCACAAATAAACTAAACATTTTGTTCACAGGTGCTTGTATGAGCAACGTAGAAGCATCCGCCTACATATGGGTTTATATTTTGATAATTGTGCTGCCACTAACCGCCTTTCTTCTTGTTTGTCTGTTGACTCAACAGGGGTGAGTATAAACCAGCACTTCAATTATTATAATATTCTTGACACATTTTTATCAAATGTCTGAACGCTATGACATTCTTTGGTCTTGAAAGAATTAGAAGACTGATCCTTCCTGAAATACCAGATCCCAAACACTTCAAAAATAAAATCACGGACACTGAACAGTCTCAGGTAAGGCCAACGCCATCCACCATATCAAATGCATTAATCTGACAGAATACACCTAAAGATGTTTATAGTTCTTAAAGCTGGAAGAGAATTTGCATTTTCATGCCATAGGATTCTTCAGGGTTTTTTTTTTCTTTCTGTTTTTAAAACAAATAAATTACACACAATAACAGATCAAATGTGAATTCTGTCACCATTCTGTGCTTTAAAAATGTGAAGTTGCTGAAGTTGCTAACAAGCTGCTACATTTGGTTAGGTATAAAAATATATATTCCTGTGGTAGTTATAGTGCTTCTGTAGCAGCTTGTTATCACTTTACATTTTGCACATAACATTACAAAATTCATTTATGTTTCCCAGAGAGTGTTTTTACATGTACAACAAAACACTATTAGCTGTATAAAAACCTGAGAGGTTAAAATATTTTTCCCAGTATTTCAAAATGTATACAGACTTGTACACGTTGAATATTGCTAGAACACTAGTAAAGCTGTTTAGCCTATGTGTAACGTCAGCTGAGCTTAAACCATGATCTTTATCCGAAAGAAAAAAAAAACAGTTTAAGGCATTTACACACCTTGTTTTTTTACTTAATATATTTACTTAATTACCTACAAACCCAATGGAAATTACTGAGAAAACTCATGGCAAATTTGCCTTCTGGACTGGCCCACTCTTAGAAATAACGTTTTTATTTTTTATTTTTTATTTTTATTATCCATGATTCCATGAATAAACTTAAACATCAGTGGAACCTTTCAATTGTACAAAAAGTTTTTAATTGTGGGAAAAGGTGCTTTAGATTATTAAAATGTTTCTCACACTAAATAAATGTTTTGGAAACTTTATTTTTTACAAATGTATGAATTGCTCTAATGAAATAATGTTGTCTGTCATTTCCTTTCTAAGTGGTGGGAGAACCTTACGCAGTGGAATGAGGAATGCTCAACAATAGATATTGAGATTATGGACAAGAACGAAAGGGAAGAGCAACATCAAACTTTGGTAATACAGCCCATGGACACCAGCCCAGAGCAACATGACAGCATGTACTGCATCTACTCCTCTCAAACATCTGGTGAAAACACAGAACTGCAGAACTCTCAGAGTGTGTTGGGGTATATCATCCTTTAACACCGCAGAGAGGGACTGAAATCATATCGTTGAGCCAGTTTAATGCTTTTATGATTGATTATTTAATTGGTGTAACACATGGGGTCACATCTTTTATGCTAGCTAGTGTCTCATGTTTGTGATCATCACAGTTTAGATGCATCGCATGGCTGTTAGCCACTGCTGGTAGATCCTGTAACTACACCATCTGGATGCAAAAAGCATCTTTCTCTATTAATGGCCATTCAAAATTAGCCAACATATTCCCATGGTTCTTGCATCAGCCAAACAAGTACCTTTGAGATCAATGGGAATGCTAATTGATATATTTGTCTAGGTATTATAGATCTCATTAGTTACTCCTAATGTCTGTGATCAAGATTGTGGTTAAAGCAAGCTAGTGCACAGAAAATCATTTGAGCACATCAGCTCTAAGCAAACAAAATGAGTGTAGTACAATAATTGGACAATGGAGGGCACTCTGACTATCCTGAAGTGTTAAAGAAGAGTTGAACCATATCAAAGCCAACAAGGAACACACTCTTCAGAGCATCACAGCCCTCTCTTAAGGGAGGATGTACGTTAATGTGAAACTGCATAACAGATGTGGAGTTTCAGTGTGACGGCGTAACAAAGCCAGGGCAGCAGTCACGCACTACAATCTGTTGTGATTGATGAATTGGAATGGGGTGAAGAAGAATATGAGCAAATAATCATTAAGATACAGAAGCAAAAATGAAAGCCACACAGGCGGATATATGAATGTAAAAATGTACAGTTTCAGCCGTACCTGTTGCAGCTTAGAAAAACTGAAAAAATGTAGAAAAAACATGAAAAAAAAAGACATTTTGTTTTGAAAAAAAAAAAAAAGAATAAATAAATAAAAAGGAAAATGTACAAAAATGTTAAATGCAATTTTATTTAAAATGTAAAGGAACCTTTAGTGCTCTGCAGTTTTCTATGGTCAAGCAAATTTGAAACAGTCGTGCAACTCTTTCATACTAATGGTCAGATTCTAACTTCCATTAACGCACAAGATGCTCTTTGGATCATTCTAAATCATTTTTAAGAACATGATCATCAGTTTTTACACAAACTTTTGGAGTTTATGCAGCTCGAGTGCTGCTGTCATTAAAGAAAAAGGAGGACGAACCAAATACTAGGGACATTCTGATATTCAAGTTAGTTTTTTGTCATGCATTTTCTTCACTCAAATTGCTATGTTGATCATATAATTGGTAGCTGGTAAATGTGAAATTAGAAAAAAGTTACAAAATAAAATGTACACATATTTTCAGACTTTTGGACCCTACTGTACATGCATTTGACAATACCACAAAAAAACTAAACGGATTCTGTCTTATTGCACACATTATATTTCAATTATTTTTTACACTTTGTAATTTTTTTTTGCTAAAAAATGTAAGTACTTGTGCTTTTTACTTTTGAATTTAATAAACACTTCATCTTTATATCCACTAACGGTGTACTACTAACTGTCTTTGATACACAAACCCACTGCTATGGCGAGGGTGTGATTGAGGCTTAGCTACACAAGATTTCCCCAGTAACACCTGTGTGCTAACTGACTAATAGAAATCTCTATTTTTTTTAGATAAAGAGAGCAGTGGGGAATTACCTTACAAGTAAAAAAAAACTTTGATCAACAGAAAAGAAAAAGTTTACTCAGAATAATAATTGATACTAAATAAGATAAACTGCTTTCACTATATGTAATTTTCCATCTACACCTCTTACAGAGAAACTATTTTCCAAGTAGGGGCACTGGAGGTGGTATTGGTTTGTGTTTCATACATGATAATTGCTGTCCACTCATAAAGGCTAACAATCGGATGTGGCTAGTCACCACTTTACAGTTATATGAGAGTTCGTACCAGCTAAAGTCTTCATACCTCCTCCAGCTTACATAAGAGAAGCAACAAACAGCTTGCTCGATTAATAAAGTATGCTAAATATGGCTTACAGTCATGTTTCTGCAGAGCTATTTAATGATAATCAACACTCCCAACAATTACATCTTTACACTTTACACTTTTAATTGTGCTTTTCTGTCTGGCAAACAGGAATGAATTGTGTTCCCTGGTGAATTGTTCTCCAAAGCATTAAGCAAAAACGTGTGGGTCTATCTGTGATGATTTTTACTCTTGAATACCAGGAAACACACACACACACACTGCAGAGATAAGCCATGCTGGACTAAAATGTTTTATTTATTGGAATGCTTTAGTGGGGGAAGACCCAGTTCATGCATTCATTATCATAAAGGCCCCGAGACATTATGCACAAAGAGATGAGTTCTACAGCACGCGCCTTCTACAGCACCTAAAGAACGTGCAGGTGGAGGAACCTGCATGTGTGTGTGTGTTTCCTGGTATTCAAGAGTAAAAATCATCACAGATAGACCCACACGTTTTTGCTTAATGCTTTGGAGAACAATTCACCAGGGAACACAATTCATTCCTGTTTGCCAGACAGAAAAGCACAATTAAAAGTGTAAAGCTGTGGCGACATGACATAAGATGACAATGTCAAAGAACCGCCATCTCTAGCACATAAACTGTCCCTGAAGCAGACACTTAAGGGAGATGTAAAACGCTACACATCTCTGCATTGTTTTCACTCTCATCAACTTGTTTTTAATATGCTACGATGAATGTGTCAGGGCCCCCAGGCGGTAAATGGTGGATGACAAATGTTACTGCAAGCAAACCCACTGGAGGCTGACCATATTGTACCTGTGCCGGGCTCCTTGATGCTCCTTTTTATCAAAACGCTCAAAGCTGCAAGAAACGCCTCTTTTGTCACCTTCTGGGTTGTATGTGAACATGGATGGATGTACATTAAAACAGATGTTGAAGATTCTCGCAAAAAAAAAGAAAAAAGACCACGGAGGCCCTATTTTTTATTAAATGATTTAGAGTTGAAGAAAGATGCAATAGTATCAACATGTTTCCTCTGAAGCCCAAATGTTCTGGAGGAATTAATTATATATATAGATATCAGGGCTGGGTAAAAAATATCGATATCTCGATATTAATCCATTCTCATTTTTATGGAACGATATCGATTCTTAAATCCCAAGAATCGATTATTCTAGCCTGTTTTCAGTTAATGGACGGAACATTGAAGGGCACTTCCCATCCAGTATATCGCAGTAAGCATTGTGCGTTGGTACTTTTAATATGAAACAAAGTCTCAGATTTCAAATTCTGTCCATTGTATTGCAGTATTCAAACAACAAATGCCGTTTTGGCGCTGTTTAATGTGAAGTGACAGATCGTTGTAGCACCTCAGATCAACAGATGCAGCAGCGCGAGTGAACTGATCATCTCCTCCACATTAATACCAGTTTCAGCACAAAATAAACATGACTAAACATCCGAAGGTAAGTTAAAAGAAAGAGTACAACTTTACAATCCGTATCCTGTCTCATGTAATCGCTCAATCAGTGTTTCAGTCGCGCAAAGACGTCATAACGGCTTGTAAACAATGTCACTTAATGTCACATTTACCTCAGAAAAACATTTGGGGACCATAAACTCATTAGTCAGATAGAAAAATAAAATGTAGAGAGGGGCATTTTGCTAAATATATGCACCATATAACATATTCATTATTTTAATGTTTAATTTGTAGAGGGCCTCCACGGTCTTTTTTATCGAGTCTTTGCGAGAATCTTCAACATCTGTTTTACTGCATCCACCGAGCACATGCTCACATACAACACAAAAGAGAGGGTGACAAAAGAAGCGTTTCTTCTTTGAGCTTTTTGATAAAAAGGAGCATCAAGAAGACCGGCACAGGTACAATATGGTCAGCCTACAGTGGGTTTGCTTGCAGTAACATTTGTCATCCACCATTTACCGCCTGGGGGCCCTGACACATTCATCGTAGCATATTAAAAACAAGTTGATGAGAGTGAAAACAATGCAGAGATGTGTAGCGTTTTACATCTCCCTTAAGTGTCTGCTTCAGGGACAGTTTATGTGCTAGAGATGGCGGTTCTTTGACATTGTCATCTTATGTCATGTCGCCACAGCTTTACACTTTTAATTGTGCTTTTCTGTCTGGCAAACAGGAATGAATTGTGTTCCCTGGTGAATTGTTCTCCAAAGCATTAAGCAAAAACGTGTGGGTCTATCTGTGATGATTTTTACTCTTGAATACCAGGAAACACACACACACACACTGCAGAGATAAGCCATGCTGGACTAAAATGTTTTATTTATTGGAATGCTTTAGTGGGGGAAGACCCAGTTCATGCATTCATTATCATAAAGGCCCCGAGACATTATGCACAAAGAGATGAGTTCTACAGCACGCGCCTTCTACAGCACCTAAAGAACGTGCAGGTGGAGGAACCTGCATGTGTGTGTGTGTTTCCTGGTATTCAAGAGTAAAAATCATCACAGATAGACCCACACGTTTTTGCTTAATGCTTTGGAGAACAATTCACCAGGGAACACAATTCATTCCTGTTTGCCAGACAGAAAAGCACAATTAAAAGTGTAAAGCTGTGGCGACATGACATAAGATGACAATGTCAAAGAACCGCCATCTCTAGCACATAAACTGTCCCTGAAGCAGACACTTAAGGGAGATGTAAAACGCTACACATCTCTGCATTGTTTTCACTCTCATCAACTTGTTTTTAATATGCTACGATGAATGTGTCAGGGCCCCCAGGCGGTAAATGGTGGATGACAAATGTTACTGCAAGCAAACCCACTGGAGGCTGACCATATTGTACCTGTGCCGGGCTCCTTGATGCTCCTTTTTATCAAAACGCTCAAAGCTGCAAGAAACGCCTCTTTTGTCACCTTCTGGGTTGTATGTGAACATGGATGGATGTACATTAAAACAGATGTTGAAGATTCTCGCAAAAAAAAAGAAAAAAGACCACGGAGGCCCTATTTTTTATTAAATGATTTAGAGTTGAAGAAAGATGCAATAGTATCAACATGTTTCCTCTGAAGCCCAAATGTTCTGGAGGAATTAATTATATATATAGATATCAGGGCTGGGTAAAAAATATCGATATCTCGATATTAATCCATTCTCATTTTTATGGAACGATATCGATTCTTAAATCCCAAGAATCGATTATTCTAGCCTGTTTTCAGTTAATGGACGGAACATTGAAGGGCACTTCCCATCCAGTATATCGCAGTAAGCATTGTGCGTTGGTACTTTTAATATGAAACAAAGTCTCAGATTTCAAATTCTGTCCATTGTATTGCAGTATTCAAACAACAAATGCCGTTTTGGCGCTGTTTAATGTGAAGTGACAGATCGTTGTAGCACCTCAGATCAACAGATGCAGCAGCGCGAGTGAACTGATCATCTCCTCCACATTAATACCAGTTTCAGCACAAAATAAACATATAGTTACTCGTGCCAAATAGCCGGAAATAGAAACAAATACCTTCAAATGTATTCTGGATTCCGTATTCCTTCAAACTTGCAGAAAAAAGCACTTTTTTTGTGCAGCCAAATATATATTTTTCCTTTCTAGCATTCTAGAGAACTAAGAAAAAAAAAACTCCATCCTGTTGCTATTTAATTATATTAAAGCTTAAATAAGTGAAAACTTCCACACCTCCAACAAGCATATATTAACTCTTTGCACTTGTGCGCTTGATAACATAAAAAGATGTCACTGCCAAGCGGTGGGGTAATGCTTCTAATTATGTTGAACTCAAATAAATAAATTATTTTCACCGGGCGAGCATGACAGGTTTGCCAACAGCCTGACAAATTGAAGAATCGCTTGCAAATGCAATGCGCGTATATAACGTACAGCGGTGGAGAGCTTCAGACAGGGCGAGAGCTTGACAGACGTTTTTTCCCCCTCCTGTGTTAACAGTCTCTGTGCTCTGCTCAAAATAAAGCTCTGTTTGAGGAGTATAAGGTCTGTGTTGCAGTAAGCCCGATTGTGCCAAGCCTGATCTGGTATTCATTAGTGCTTATTACTTGTGACCTCACCTGCAAGTCGAGCCTGTCACGATTAAGCCTGTTCCTTTGGCACTTGCGAAGACTCTCCCCTGTGGTTATGGAAGATGACAGCAGACAGACAAATTACACAAACCGAAGGTTTCAAAGTATGAAGCGAGTTGTCATTGGGCTGGTGCATCGATTAAGTCTACAGTACGAAAAACAGAGACAAAGAGATAGGTAGTTTGGCAGGGGCTTTCCAAAGAAACCATTGTGTCTGTGGGAGGAAAGATTTGATTATTAGTTTTTGCCACTAGCACAGATGAGAGGAGGAAGTCTCTGCGGAGAATAAGGAGGATGCGTGGTAGTGGGCGTGGAGCTGGCAGTGAGCTGATGCTGTATTCAGCACTCTCCAAAGGTCAACCTAAAACTGTACAGTTGTTCCTTAAGGATGAATGGCGTACATTCATTATATAGGCGCTCTGTTTCAAAACCCAGCAAGCTTCCTACGTAGGCCGAGTTGTAAGGCATCATAGGCCAGATCCCAACACTGAGGCTGTTCCAAAAGGTTGGCAGCATGATCATACTGCTAAGATACCTTCTTTTTGGTATCTTAAGCAAAGAAGGCAATCCCAGAATGCATTGTGAGCTCTTTGGGGGGAAAAAAACAATAATGGTGGACGAAGCAAGAGGAATTACAGATAATTTATTCAATGCCAAAAGTATTGATTAAAAAATAGGTAACTTACCCAATATTTTGGGGTTTTATGCTCATCAGAGTATCATGTTGTTAGCTAAATAACATGGTAATGGCAAACTCTATGGAAATAAATTGTGAGTAGAGTCTCTCCTGTGCTTCTTGGGAGGAGTGCTAAATTTTAAGGCAGAAAAGGTAATCCCAGAATACATTGTGAGCGCTGTAGGAAAAAAAAATCCAGACTGGTGGACGAAGCATTAAGAATTACATATTCTATACAAAAAAAAAAATCCAATTTAAATCAAATAACCTACTCAGTATTTGTGTTCAATATGGTGGACGAAGCATTAAGAATTACATATTCTATACAAAAAAAAAAAATCCAATTTAAATCAAATAACCTACTCAGTATTTGTGTTCAATGGGGTTTTATGCTCATTAGAGTTTATTGTTGTTAGCTTAGCAACATGCTAATGACAAACTCTGTTCTGTGGAAAAAAGAATGCAGAATTACTGAAATAATTCATTCACAATCAAAAGTGTTAATAAGAAATGAGTATTATGCTGTTAGCTTAGCAACATGCTAACCAGTGTTGTAGTACTCGAGACCAGACAAGGCTGGACTTCACCTAAAGTTCACCAGACAAGGCTGGACTTCGAGTTCACCTAAAATCCAAGTCCAAGACCATATTTTCTATGACTAGTCAAGACCAGCCTGAAAGGATGGCCTTAGACTTGAACTTGAGTTAAGAGTAGCACTGATTCTAATACTAAGCTATCTCACCTGCTCTTCATGTGAGTAAACTGCTGGAAAAAAAATCTTAAAATAGCCCTTGCTTGTTTGCTGGTCCTAGATGGTCTTCCCTGTCTGGTCAGTTTAGAAGGATTTTGGGCACTTTTCAGCAGGTCAGGCTGGAAGACACTAGTTGGCTTCCCAACTGAACCAGCTAAATACCAGCTCAGCAAGACTGGGAGTCTAGCTAGACCATCTGAAGACAAGCCTGGCCAGGCTGGAAGACCACCTTAAACCAGCAAACCAGTTTAAGAGCGCTATTTTTGCAACAAACAGCGTTGCTACCTTTGTGCAGCGTTCCAAATCCATCACTTACAAGGTTTCGTTTTAGATTGGAAAGGAAGCTGCCTATGAAGGCAGTAGACAGCAAGGCAGCTTGCTAGTTTTTAAAGTTTGTTAGCCAAATCCAGACCAAATGTAGACATATTGTCTCAGCACTGCATTTAGGAATCTTCCAGAAATAGGCTCGATTAATAAATAGGGTGCCAAAGTACAACAAGCTGACTAATTAGGTGCAACATGACTAATTGTATGTACACTAGTAATAAGATTCTTATCGCTTCAGCAGGGGAGGCCATTTGTGCAAACTGATTTGCCAAAATTAAATGCTGCCAATGTCAGCACATGTATGCTCACTATAGGGGAGAAACATTATAGATGCTGAAACAATCTCTAAAACATGTTGATTAAAGATGCTTTCTTTTTACTTTTTTTTTTTTAAAAAGGGCACCGCTCATAAATATTTCTTAAAAGCAAATTTCGTCTCACACACACACACACACACACACACACACACACACACGCAGCGAAAAGAAAAGACTCCTTCCTCGACATCTCAAACATGTGAGAGGCATCGCATCAGCCTTCACTCGCAGACATGCAGAGGACAGACACCCTCACACGCGGGGAGACAGAAGTGCGACTGCGTCGTCTGTGGCGGTGACGCCTCTCTCTTGGAAAAGCTGAGCTCACGTACGCTCGCCTGCTCTGGAAGTGATGTTTGTGTGGATGACATGAATCTCAGGCTCAGCTTGTTGAGCATCAAATTGAAATATCCTGAACAGATGTAAAAACACATGTGAGCCTCAACGCACAAGCTGTGCCGAGCTTTGTTTCATCTGCTGCTGATGGGAGCCTTAAGGAGATCTTTTTAAAATTTCATCACTATTCAAAAGGATAATTAATATGTACCCCCAGGCTTTGATTATGCTCTTCTTACTGTGTACGGCTGGTGTGGAGATAATGAGACACTCATCAGTCGCTGCCAGAGCTTCCCAACAAACGCACACAGTTTGCATAAGATACTTGAGATTCTGCAAAGGTAGCGGCGAGAGGTGCACCCAGCCCGATGCTAATTTTGATTGCGGTGAAACCGAAACGATCAGCCAACTTGATACATGTGTTGCAGGTGTTGTACTTACAAGAGTGCCTGTGTTGAACAGTGACACTGCATCATTCATGGGTCCTGCGTGGTTGAGCTGGGAGGCCAGGGATTTGAGAAATCTGGTCAGAGAAAAGTGACAGGCGTTTGGAAACATTATAATGAGAGTTGTCGATTGGAATGCAGTTTGGTGGCCCTTTTCTCTGCTCAGTTAGGCACTATGGAGTACTGTAGTCCACATACATTTTTGCTACTTGTCACCTTTATAAACCTAATTGTTTTTACATGAATGGAAGTGACAAACTAACTCTAAATTCAATTTCAGATGTCATCACATCCCACAAACGCATCATCTGCAGAGAAAAACTGCCACTCAATTACTCCAAAATACACACATAATGATGAACTTAGGCGTCATAGATGACTGAGATATTTCACTGTGGAACTTGGTCTTCAATACATCTATTTTCTGCTTATATTTTGTGTTTTACTTCTTTATGCATGTTAATTATCAACAATTTCACGTTAAAAAAAGATTAAACATTTTTTTTTTAAAGAAGATAAAAAAAAAAAAAAGAAAAACCCTTAAAGGGGTCATGGGATGCCCATTTTCTACAAGTTGCTATGACTCTTTAGGGTCTTAATGAAAAATCTGTAACATAGTTTGGTTAAAATTTCTCAATGGTAGTGTAAAACGACACCGTTTTTACCGTCAAAAACAGCTCTGTTCATAGCGAGCTGTTTCCTTAAATGCAAATGAGCTATGCTGACCCCGCCCCTCTCTTCCGAGCCGCTCTCTGAGAAACGGTCAACTTTAGCCGCATTCATCATTAAACTCGGTAACTAGCACATTATTAGGAAAGGCGATTTGCAAAGATTCATTAAAAAACCTTACACTCACTTCTTCTGGAGGTGAAGCTGGATCACGAACGATTCGCGTGAAGATAGACGCATTAAGGTAGATCGGGGACGCATTCCCTTCAGAAACAAATGTAATCCACTGCGTCTTCAGCGACTCAGATGTCGGGAGTAAATGATGACTGCTATGTTCATTATTACATCCAACAACAAAACACTTCAATCACTTAGGAGACATTCTTGTCTACATCTGCTCCGGC
>NW_015544158.1:316301-328675 GCF_001515605.1 Sinocyclocheilus anshuiensis
TACTGTGCAAGCCTGGGGCACGTACTGGAAATATGCTTATTATGACTGTTATTAATTTTCATTTTATTAAAACCTGCAAAAACCTTTCTGCCGAGTGATGCATTTTTCATTGATACAACATGGCACCAAGTTGTTAGAAAAGAAATGCGTAGAGACGTTATTGCTTGATGACGTCAGGAACCGATGAATCGGCTTTTTGAACCAGTTCAATGAGCCGATCTGTCTGAAAAGAACCGGTTCGCGGAAATGAATCGGACTTTGCATCACTAATTGCTACCATCTCTGTTGAATAAACTGGCACCTAACTTCGCATGCACAAACGTTAATGAGCACACGAAATAACAAGCGCATGCTAGCATATTACCATTTCTATCTGGTTGGCTTCTTTTTTTCATGCACATGCGCGCTACTGTCAATCAAACAATCGTGGGAGGGGACTGTCTGTGTGACGTCACACAGACAGCCATCTGAGATCAGCTCTTGATTTGAGAAAGGGGAAATGATTTAACGAGATTAAAAAAAACACTGGGTGGATCTTTATCATTATAGTGTGGTTGTGTACACACACTGCCAGCACACATTTCAGTTCAAACTGTTTGTAAAAGTGCATGTCGCATCCGATGACCCCTTTAATAGAAGCTACAAGATATTACAAATCCAGGCAGATAGAAGGGTAAAAAAACCAATATTAATTAAAAAAAAATTATACAAAGATAAAATAATATTAATAATACTAATATTAATAATATAAATATACAAGTATTAATGAAAATAAACCATTATTTAAAAGGTTCTTTGAACACTAAGGTCTTATATAGCACTTTCAAAGCATGGTTCTTTATGGAACTTATAAAAATGGTTCTGTTTAGCACCTAAAAGTGTTCTGCTATTTTTAAAAGCCGAATAACACTAATTTGATATACTTTTTAGAACAATTTTTATTTATAGGGTAGAAAACTGGGAAGATAATTATTGAGTTATTATAATAATAATTATTATAATTATTGATTAGACATAGGTATGTGATATCACATGAAAGTGTTGGCAAGACTGGTTGGCAAGATGGTTAATATTAAAGTTCAAACAAAGTAGCAACAGATTTTTCCATCCGTATTGTGACATACATCCAAGTGAAGCAGATTATCTAAAAAGGCATCTGAATGCGAACCTGCAGTTGATTTTCAGAAGGGGAGTTTAAGCGGACTAAATGATTGGAGAAGTCCAGCATCGAAGAGAAGTCTGTTGTTTAATTGGAAGGTTGAGTTATGAAAAAAAAAAAAGAAATGAAAAATAGCAATGGATAAATCATTCATAAAAAGATGCATTTAGAGGAGAATTACCATTCATGCCAACTTTAACGTCACATTTAAGCAAATAAAAGACATCTTTGTTGATAACTACAGATGCCAGCACTGCAGTTTTGTCAGCTGTCTTACTGCTGATTCAGACAAGTGTAGAATGAGCATCAGCTGACCTGAGTTCAGTCAAGAACGCTATGCATTAATTTCTTGATATAAGACATTTGACCTCATCAGCATGTATGAAGTCATTAGCCAGATCTGCATGATTATTATCATACATTTCCAAGGCAAAATCTCAGCACGGCTACTCATGCAAAAAAAGAAAAAAAGAAAGAAAAATACACAATGAATAAATAATATAAAATAAAAAAATCACTCCTCTCAGCATGCTGTCCCAACATACAATAGACACCTCTGTTCTGTAAAAGACAGGCTAATTAATTCCTGTGGGTTAAAAAAAATACACACACGTACACATGATCGCCAATCAGCAGTCATTACAACAGATGCCTAGCACACACACATGTGCACAGATGCACAATTCGCAGATAAATCCTGCTGTGAGCTCCATCTCCTGCTGCTGTACGAGGGCTGGCTGTGTGCTACAGTAGTCATGCAGCACTCATCTGCTCACAGGGAAGAGGCTGGCATAGACAAAGCCCTGCCTGTAGGTATGCAGTACACCACATCAAGGAGCTTCAGAGGTTTCCTGCTGTGACAACTATTTTGGAGCAACACACTGAGCCTGAGGAGTCATTTGCACGTCCACCTTTGGGCCTGACACAATCCAGTGACAGGGTGACAGTCAGTGTGAGCATTTATGTGTGTACATGACTCTGGGTGGGATTTGGGGACACCTGCTCTAGTTCATAGTAAACAGCAAGGAGGTGGTTGCATATTCATGCTTTAAAATCGACATGAAACGGTGTTCACAACCCATTTTACTTCATAATCTGATGTATGACACAGGATATTTCAACAAGAAAAAACATATATAAAGGACAGGTCTTGATTTTATTCATAGGGAATTTAATGGATTGTGAAAGTAGGCATTACTTACCAGATTGAATCCAGGTGGTTGGAGGGGATGATAAAGATGTATGCTTTTTTGATGTCAGCTAAAAAGCTATTTATTACATTTAAGACAAATTATCTATTTCAAATAACATCATTGATGAATCATTCACAATAAAAACAGTAATGAACTTGTGGTTTATATAGAAAACTACATTTACTAATTTAATTGATAAATGTAATCTAATTTATTAATTTAATTTTTAATTTCCTCACATCTAGATTTTCATTTGCAAACAATTAAAAAAATAAAGCATAAAAACAGTGACATAATGAGTGCTCTAAGTCATTTACAATGAAACCTGTAAGTACTGAATTTGTGGGTCACATTAAAAAAACTACATTTACTAATTTAATCTAATTTATTTTTTATTTTCCAATTACATTTTTTTTTCTATTATTTTTATTTCTTTACATTTATATTTTCATTAATATATTTGCATAATCAGAAATTAAGATTGTGCACTTATAATTTTTAAAGAATTAACATAGCATAGTAAGACTAACAAAGTGAGTGCTCTATGTCATTGATGAATCATTCACAGCGAAACCAGAAGGAATTTGTGGGTCACATAATAACTATATTTACTAATTTAATTTATTAACTTCATATTCATATTTGTGTTTATATAAATAATTAATCTCATTTATTAATTACATTTTTAATTTCTTCACATTTAGGTTTTCATTTGTATGTTTGCCTAATCAGAATGAGTACTTTATGTAGTTGCAATATAGCCACTTATTCATGAAATCCAAGCACAAGCGGTCACAGGAGATGCTTTTGAGGTGTCTGTTCACTTTTGATTGGATCAACAAAGACATTTCAATACCAGGTGTAAGCAGGGCCTTAGTGAATGGGGCGCAGGCAGCACATGCTACTAAACAATGCTATAGGGACGCTCATGATAATGCTAATGAAGGCAGCGACAGAAGAGCGGAAGGAGCATCCCAGTGAGACTTACTTGTTAGTCTGTAATGATGTATACTCATTGACATATTTATGTCAGAAATAGATACATATATATGCACTAGATTTTGTATTATATTTAGAGCCAGTGAAGGTTGAATTAGTTTTAGAGTCTGTACTTGCGCATTAGTGTTGATGTTCAGAACAAATACAATAGATTCGCCGACGTTCAAGCCCACATCGGTTAGGGGCCTCATGGTACCTCAATGCATTCTTTTGTAAATTTGTTGGGTTGAGCCAGAAGAAAACCGCAGCCTCATCTGCATGACTGCTGGATTCTCCCAAGGTGCTCCTCTATTATGCCTTTTGCAAGAGGCATCTGCAGCCACCACACAAGATGCTCTATTATGCCTCCTGTGAGAGGCATCTGTGGCAGTCACGTTTTGAAACTTCACACAAAAATAATTTGATCCAAGCCATCTGCCACTCTGTGATGGATACATGTGTAGAGACACGGGTTCCTGACAACACCATGTCGTCTCTTCTCCAGACAGATAATAGCATGTCAGAGTCACTGGCCAAAGGGCCACATGTTAGCAGTCGGCTGAAGTGACATTTGAGATGGTCTTGGGACCCGTTGGCAGTAGCAGCAGCCATCCAAGTGTCCTACAATTGAATTCGGTGCTTGACAGTGTAGGAAATTATCTGTAGACAGATGATAGATCGTTAGTGGACTGAACATTTCCTATGCATGACATTCAAGGACTTCTATATCACACAGTATCGAGACACCTCTTTAAATAATGTGTCGAAACGGTCCAAATTTTTGTAATTGCAGGATTTAGAAATCGTGTACTTGACCGTGTGCTAACACACGTTTCACTTTGCGTGGACTGACAGTTCCAGTGCAGGCAGAGGCTTCTTCAGGGTCAGGAGTTTCTTATTCTTCTCCCCTCAACCTGAGTGACAAACAGTGCGCCGTGCCTCCAAGCTTCGAGCTCAATCGGCCCTATAACCTGCTCGCGCCGGTCAATGAGTGTCAATCAGACCTCGCCCTCCGCTCGCATTCGCAACAAGTTCCATATCCTTAGAAAACAATTATGATTGGGCTGTTGTGAAAATTGATCCCCGGGTTGACGAGCTCCTTGCACACATTCTTCTCTGGCTGGTGGGGTCCTGCCATGGGAAGCAATTACTGCTGGTTGCCAGCTGACAGGCTCATTCCAGAGTGAGTCAGGGCTGGCTTGATCCTCGGGCACTCTCTAGGCAAATTGTATCCTCGCACTCATCTCAAACCTCTTACCAACTGCTGGCTTCTATCAGGAAAATAGATTGTTCCCTTTGTTCCCACTGCATGTTGGGGAATGGGATGGACATGACGTTTCAACAGTAAGGAGCTGCTTTAATTTTAATGGGCTGCACTGTACGCCGGGGCGGAGGGGGGCCTGGTCTTAGTACATGCTTCTGCCTGCAGACCTGGAGGAGGCCGGAGGATGGGATCTCCATCAACTTGACAGGTATCATATCACCCTAACAGTGAAGTGCAGAAACCACGTCCCAGGTTTTCGTATTGTTTCAGAGTTGAATTGTTCGACTAGACCACTTTGGCAGTGATGGTTCGCTCAAGGTGATATTTGTCAATTACAAACTTTTCAAAGCGAAAAATAAAGTTTTAGTCTGAAAAGAAAAACCAACACCATGCCTCACATGAATTTGTAAAATCGATTAATTGTTAAATGTTATGTAACAGTTTATAATTTTCAAGATATAAGTAAGAAAGTTCAATTTGGTGATGGTAAATAAATGTAAACCCATGAAAGTGTATATTCTAATAAAATAGATATAACAGCCACAGCAGTGGTCACTAAAAGTCAAAGCTATTTTTCTAATACATACTGATGTCTTCTTAAAGGATTTATTATAACACTCTGCAGACAATGTTGAGTTATTTAATATTTAATAACTTGGGCTAACCATGAACTGGTCATCAGATTAAATCACCTCTCAGCAGCTTTTTTTCCCCTTTTCCTTTAATACACATAGGAACATTGGAGAGAACAATCTCACATATTTCCAGGGATGAAATTCTTATGGAACCAATTATTTTTAATTTAATCCTTTAATGTAAGTCACAATAGTATGTTCAAGCTTAATTTCTTCACAAAGGCTTTATGTTTCTTCCTCACTCTGTAATACTTACTCCCTCAAGGAATGAAAGAGGTTGTTCCTTTTGGAACTACCGCAGGTTTGAAATGCACCAGGACTCTATAAACAAGTGAAAAATACAGTGAGTTTCAAAGTCTCATCTGTCAATTTACTTATTAATTTAATAAACACATCAAGAGAGTGCACAGTGGACACTTTAATCATTGTAATTAATGCATGTAACTGCATTCCTCTTTCTGTGTATATTAGCAAGCACTAGAGAATAAATAAATTAAAATATATACAGCCTTCATCTAATTATCATGCAAATACAACAGCATAAAGCATAGAGGGGCCGTTAATCTTTGCCAGCGCGTATTTGCAATTCCCAGATGTGCTTAAAGCTGTCCGTAGCACAATTAGAGACGAAGTGAGATGGAGAGAGAGAGAGAGAGAGAGAGAAACGTCTGTCACTTACTCATTGTCAAATTAATTCAGTTTTTGCTCGCCCTTGTCTCAGCAAGCAATACAGCGTGTCACCTGCCTCCCCACACACGACACCACTGGCGATGTCTGATTCGTGGATGAAATTAAATGAATCGTTTTTTCTCCAGTCGGATAATTTCGCACTGAATTCGGATTCTGTGAATTCGGATGCTGTGAATCGGTTCGAGTGCTCCGCGAGGCAGCAACGTTTGACTAATTTAACCGAGAACCGTCTATTTAAAAAATGTTCGATTCGTAATGAGCCGAGAACCGAGTGAACTGGTAGCTATTTTAAGTAGGCTAAACCGACTGAAGGGCGAAAACTTACTTAAATGCTAATTATATATTGATTCTAATTGACTGTGTTTACGCCTAAATCTTGACTGCAACAACTTCTACTCAAGAACATTTTAAGTAAAATTAATCAAAATGTGCACACACTTTTATCGTAGTCGTTTTCTAGCATGTGCGTCTAGATCTAATTATGACATTAATTGTGACGTGAAAGAATAATTGTTGAAGCGAGCTGTTCGAAAGAACTGATTCGCGTGAATAAGCCGGATTTCTTAGCAGCTCGCGCTCGAAGCCATTCAATCACCTGACCTATTGCGCAATGTCACGCGACCTCAGAGCGCAGGGTGCCGTGATGGATACGTTTGCAGCTGATAGGGGCACGCGCTGGCGGTGTCAGCATTACAGGATTTTAATTGACTTTTTGGAGATGAGCTGCAGTATACAAAGGAACCACCAAATGCTATCAAGAACTCATCATCCCAGACATTTTGTCCATGCGTGGTAAGAGTGAATAGGGCCCCTGTCCCTACATGCCATTATGCCGCCTGTCAATCCAATTTGTTGTCCCATGTATAAAGATAAGTTGAATACTGCGGCTGCACGTTGCATCACATACATTTGTTTGCTATATAGTGACAAGCTGATTGCTTGAGCTAAAATTGAGAAGATGCTGAGATCAGGCAGGGCGGTGGAGACTATTTAAAGGAATACAATTTTTGCACTGATATCAAAGATAGCAGCAGGTGTCATTATGGGAGGTCATACTACCTATTTGGAGAGACCTGATTTTTTATAAAGGTGCATTAGTTTTTTTCTCTCCTTATTAAAAAGTTTCACACATAAATATTTAAATAGTACATTTGGGTTTTTTATTTATATAATTATGTCTCAAACTGAGACATGAACGGTATCCCTGTAAAAAAACAAAAAAAAAAACCTAACCCTCACAACATGCTTTAAAACCTGTCTGTTTCATGTTCCATGTTCATCTTGGATTTTGTTTCTGAAAAAGTGAATGGGCACTGTATTTTGTTTATCGCTTTGATTTTATTTGTTTCTGTTTTGTGCCTTAAAACCTGTCTGTTTCATGTTCCATGTTCATCTTGGATTTTGTTTCTGAAAAAGTGAATGGGTACTGTATTTTGTTTATCGCTTTGATTTTATTTGTTTCTGTTTTGTAGTGTTACGATATATAGGGGTACTTAATGTAAGACTACACAACGTAAACCAAGTGATAAGCAAAATACTCTCACTGTGTAATCTGATTGGTCTAAAATATAACCTCATAACTGTTTAACATCAAATATCTTCTGAATGGCTGTGATCGTCACACTTGTCATTTGAAACTTGCAATGTACGTTTGAGCCCTAATATATGTTTTTATATTAATAACATCAATCACATTATGTTTTGATACATTAGAAGTCTAGCTTTGCTAACTAGCAAGAAAATGACAGAGAAACAGCTTTCTTTTTCTCCAGTGTCATCCTTTATTGAGAACCACATTCAGAGATGGTAGTTTGAGAAACACTAATGATATTTAATTTTTACATGAGTAGCTAACAGCTTAAACCAGAATGTATTAGTGAGTTGTTGGGAACCCGAGACTGTCATGGGTAAACTGGAAATTCTAGTCACCTCAATTTATTTTGTACCCCAAAGATGTTGCCAAAGCTACTGTATGATGAATTTCCATGCTGTGTATTGTCTAGATCAGACTATAGAAGGCCTTGTAGTTACAAATATTTCTCTGTGCTAACATGTTCTCTGTTATGCATACATTTAAGTTGCATGTAAGCAAGTAAACAAGTTCAGTTGAAAATAGCTCAGAATTAACTGATAATATCATATTAGAAGCAATTTTGAGAAATGTTCCTGCTCTGGCACTTAACACAATTAGAGGGTTTATTGCAGCATTGTACAATAAAATACAATAAGTCACCCAAACATTTAACGCTCCGCGAATGCTTCTAAATCCATTGGTAACCCACTTAAGAGGAATCAAATTCTCTCAAGTAATTACAGCTACAGAGCGCCATGCCCTTATACGTAAACTTATACGCTCCAACGAGGACTTTACTCTAAAATTTTAATCACATTTTCCATTCATCCCTGATGAATTCAAAGTGTATGGCCCTGTTTTTCTGCTATGAAATCCAATTCGGAAAAAGACTACAATCTAATTGGCCTCCTTTTGTTCATCACGGCAGTTACAGCCTGAGCAAAACAAATAAGCAAACTGCGACTTATTATCAGCACTCTTATTATCATAATGACCTTATTTGCCTAAATATTGTCCCTATTAGTCCAAAAGAAAGTATGGAGTCCAGTGCGTAATGAACCGGCGGGGTCTTGTATCACACTAGGGATTTTGACATGCCTTTTATTACTTTTACACTAAATGGAGGAAATGATGTGGCTCTTGTTGGTGATTAGTTAGCGTCTCCTTGATGTCAAAGTGAAAAGTGTATCCTCTTTTAATATTTGATTGTTTTTTCTGACGCAATTTTATCCAATTCATCATTTTGTGTGCTAATTTACTGAGCTTGTGACACTTTCAGTGATCTGAGTTACTGCATAAGTGGACCTTCTAAGACGATGTTGTCGTTTGATGTCAAATTTCCTTTTGGTAAATTGACTACATTGAGGGAAAAGAGTTTGTGCAAAACATCTTTCCCTCATTTCTCAGAGTTTCAAACCAGAAGAACTATAAACAACAGCGAACAACACAACACTTGCGGTCTTTTAATGTCTGAAGTGTTCATAGAGGCTAGTTTCTACACACATAGATATGTGTGTTTATTTCTTAATGAGGCCGCCTATTAATGTACTTATTTTGGTCCATTTTAAAAACAGTTTAATCTATGCATGTTTGCTCTTACTGATCAATTAATCCACGTTTGGCCTGAAACAAAACTTTAGCGTAGGTTAGTTGCTTATTTCCCACTTATCCTTATCAGAGCTGTGTTAGGAGGTTATGTGCAGGCTCGAAAGCGCAACATTAACAGCATAGTTGTCATAGCTTTTCTTCTGCACACAGTGAACTGGGCACGCATTCTTGTGACACATCAAGCTCGTTAAAATAGCTGGGAATCTATTGGTGGTGAACGCAAAAGAATACAAAATAGCAGGAAACAGTGTCTGTCTATAAGAAAGGTTTAAGAAAGAACAAGAAAGCGAGGCACTGAAAGAAAAATATTGAAGTCTGATTGCTCTCCATCTTTGTCTGGATTTGTTTCCCTGCTTGTTACTATTACGTTTAGAAAAACGACAATTACTTGGAAAAAATCAGAGGGGAATATTCATTACAATTCATTATCTGCTCCACCAAATTGCATCAAGCTTATAAAATATTTCTTTCACTTGTTCAAAGGCTTGTTAGCGCTTAAATTCAATTACCGCTGACTGTAACAGACTGTCAGGACTTTTTAGCAAATCATTAGTCAAGGTTTACTCCTGGGCAGAGAACAGCCGCTTGACAGCCTTAATTGTTGTGAACCATTTAAAGGTCTGCTAATGAAGCAGGGCTATAGTCGTCCAGTAGTTGGCTCAAGATTGAAATTTCCAAAACTTTGTCAAGATCAAAGTGATACAGTGGAGACCCTTTGCTAAATTATCAGCTCGAAATTAAGCCCGTCTGCGACCTTGCTTTTTCCATCCCAGCTTTTCTAAGATGGAGGGGAGAAAAAGGTTACCCTCAATCTCAGTGCCTTTCATCTAGAAATGAAATAACATGGACAAATATGAATTAAATATTGTCTTGGAGGAAGAGGCGAACAGACGTTCATCTTGACATGGTGACAGCAGCAGAATTTTGTGTTAGTAGGCAGGGGTTTGATTACTGAGGACAGCTGAAGAGCAGGAAACTTGACCAATCATAGTAGAGTCAGTTGCTTCATAAATAAAGCATCGTTGAGGTCGTTATCCATAAACCTTTTGGTGAGCTGTATGAGCACTGCAGAGCACTTTAAAATCCTCTAAGCTATCTCAAAGTTGTTCTTCCTTCTATGCTTGAGAAATGAAATGGTTCATTGCATTGAGATAGGAAAGACAATCAAGGGATTCTTGAAGGATGCGTTTCCTAGATGATTTAAATGCAGCCTTTCTGTGTTTTCACATGTTTCACACTAAACTCCAAAGCCCACACCCAGTCTGTTCAAATAATATATTTTTTAAGCTCTTAGCAGCTGCTGTGCTACTTGATGTAATAAGAACATACTAAGCACCATTGTAGCACTGTTTTGATTTCCCCCGTCCATTCCTTTGTACCAGTGCAGATTTGTTCGCTCTAGACAGTTTTTTTTTTGGGGGGGGGGGTCATTGCTGCATTCTTCAGAGCTGTGTAAAGTGGTTTCGTATTCAATTGGTCCCATGATGTCACATTGGACAGATACTTGGATGGAAAATGGGGGTAAGAGTGTTTTATGCAGTTATTACTCTAAGTGCTAAATCACAGCTGCTCCACAGAACATGTTTAAAAGTCGATTTTGAAACCTAGCACATGAAAATCCACCTGAATCTAATCCACCTGAAACTTCACAGCAACATTTCCAAAGTGATCCTCCACAAGTAGCTAATGACATGCGAAGGGTAACTCAGACAAAACCTGTGTGACCTGTACATGGCTGAATAAGTAGTCGCGATCCTCACATTAGAGGCTTTTCCCACACATTTGATCCATAAATTGCCTCGAGATTTTCTGGGAGGTGTTTTGAGCAGATATGCTTGTTGGTGCTTTCACATCAGTGGAATGTAATGCACTCTTTAGTGTGACTGACAGGAGGCAGCACAATTACTCACTTATGGCAGCTCCACACCAGTGACCCACACCAGAACACTTTTGCTCTGAACCCCACCAGCTGGTGGCCTGCAAAACAGAGAAGATTAAAAGTACTGGACCACGGCATTCTGTCGAGGTACTGATGGAACCTTTTAAGAGCGAAATTGTTGCAGAGTGAAAGTGTAGCGCACTTGGCTGATGTCATTTCACAGCTGTTTGCTCAATTAAGCTGTGCAATGGCACGGCTCCCGCTTTACTCATTTGCTCTACACATCAGGACCTCCTCTACAGTTAATGCTGAGGCCTTGTTTCATGTCTTGTGACCTCTCATGAGCACCGGTTCAAAAGATTTGACTTCACTCATCACATTGTTAGGCTGTTGAGAGGATTGCTGCTCCCCTTGCTGCTAGTTGTCCTTCAGTTCTTTTCAGGCTAGCTGTGGTTTTCATATCTGACTTCTCTTCAATTAACAGACAGATATTGCAGCTGCTTAGATGCTTTGTCTTTTCTGATTTTAAGAGCTGCCCCTTGTTTAAGATTTATCTTTCATCGAGCAAAAGCAAGCATTTTTGTGCCTAAGCTTGTGGTCGCAGCCTTCGCTCCATCAACCTGTGTGTCCTCACACTTTGCTTAAGCGCTCGGATGATTAATGGATTCTGTGGCGTTCACCTACATGCAGCTATTAGCATTGATTTATCTTGTATAATATTCCTGTCTTGTCAGTTACATTTGATCACTGTCAGCTTGCTGTGCTTCATTTCAGGGAAAAATTATTCTATGTAATTTTAGATGGATTTGTGGAATGAAATCATATTTGTAAACTACCATTTGAACTACCATCGTCATCAGATGGCAAAAGTTGATGAAAAGGCTAGTAGACTCAGCACAAAGAGTGAGCAGATCTTTTTTCCCCCCTCCTTAGATCCCCTCTGGAAATACCTCCCAAGAAAGACGTCACCACATGGCCAGAGCTTAGTTTAAGTCACTCAGAGTTATTGGGTTTTGACAGTGTGTGCCATCGAGGCTTTAATTTCAACAGGTGTTTTACATTCCTCCTCTAGAGGGTGGCCTGCAGACTGTAGCCTAGAGAGCCTTGTCTTGAATGGTTCCCTTCTCTGCCATTTGGCCAAGTGGGTTACAGCAAGACATCTCACACACATTTCTTTCATTGCTACTTCAGACAACACATGTATGCAACAGAGAGCCGAGCTGTAAACGTCAGACTTTGAACCATGAACCTGCCATGTGAAATCATGTGATATAGTGGCATTCTCAGTGAGCCTGGAAAGACTTTGCGTTGTAGCTTTTCTTTTTCAGCTGTTCTATATTCAGCCCTTGAGTTTGGTCCTTGAGGAGTTCTGTTTAACCCCCCCCCCCACCCCCC
>NW_015544158.1:328710-329773 GCF_001515605.1 Sinocyclocheilus anshuiensis
AGGGAGCGAGGCTGAGGTGGGATCCGTAGCTCGAGCGAGCAAATCTCGAAAGTCCTCACAAAATATCTCCACTAGCAAATCAAATGCAGCTCTATGGCGGTATCTGTTGCACCTGAGCTCCAAACAAGAGGATACTTTATTATTATTTTAATTAGGTTCTTTGTGTTTAATTTCCCTAGGCTTACCCTGAGTCAGTGCCGGTGTGAATGAGGAAGCGTGCACTTTGTGTGCCGATACCCCCAAGTGATTATAGTGCAGGCACAATAGCTGGCATGTATAAAATGTATCTTATTAAAGTCAATACATATACATATGTCTGATGCATAATTTATACCAGCAGCATGTAGGGCCAACATGGGAGAATAGCTTCACAGACTTCAGACTTTTTTATTGCCTTCAAAGTGTTTTAGAAAGAGCATCAGGCTTTAGAGGGAATTCTGCCGAGCTTTCAGCAAACACTGATTTGGGTGAACGTCCCAAATGTACTTTCCTCCACATTTATTTGACCAGGATACCAAATATTTAGAGACAAAAGTTTTTATTCTTTCATAGATTTTGTAAAACCTGCACTGCACTATTATGAATGCCTTTGTATTGTTTTAATAGTATATTACGGACAGTCACCACTGATAAGCTACCACTAAATATTGTAGAAACTTAATTTGCTGTAAAGTTGCTTTGCAACGATTTGTATCGTGAAAAGCGCTATACAAATAAACTTGAATTGAATTGAATATTAGAGTACTTACAATGAATGTACAACCATAAAAATACATTAAGCTTTTATAAAGCTTTCCACACTCCTGGACCAATTGCTGTTTCTTTGGGGAAATGCTGTTCTTTAGTTTTTAGTTGAGTTTCTATTCATTTACATTTATGCGTTTGGCAGACACTTCCGTTTATGTTGTATTGAAGATAATAAATTTTTATCAGTTCAAGAGTTTTCATGCCACATATGTTTCCCTTCTTTGGGATATCAGACAAAAATGCTGAATGGAAAAACTAAGAATGTAGATAAAATTGGCCAAAAAATAAAAAATAAAATAAAATACACATATATATA
>NW_015544158.1:329915-368428 GCF_001515605.1 Sinocyclocheilus anshuiensis
AGGGAGCGAGGCTGAGGTGGGATCCGTAGCTCGAGCGAGCAAATCTCGAAAGTCCTCACAAAATATCTCCACTAGCAAATCAAATGCAGCTCTATGGCGGTATCTGTTGCACCTGAGCTCCAAACAAGAGGATACTTTATTATTATTTTAATTAGGTTCTTTGTGTTTAATTTCCCTAGGCTTACCCTGAGTCAGTGCCGGTGTGAATGAGGAAGCGTGCACTTTGTGTGCCGATACCCCCAAGTGATTATAGTGCAGGCACAATAGCTGGCATGTATAAAATGTATCTTATTAAAGTCAATACATATACATATGTCTGATGCATAATTTATACCAGCAGCATGTAGGGCCAACATGGGAGAATAGCTTCACAGACTTCAGACTTTTTTATTGCCTTCAAAGTGTTTTAGAAAGAGCATCAGGCTTTAGAGGGAATTCTGCCGAGCGTTCAGCAAACACTGATTTGGGTGAACGTCCCAAATGTACTTTCCTCCACATTTATTTGACCAGGATACCAAATATTTAGAGACAAAAGTTTTTATTCTTTCATAGATTTTGTAAAACCTGCACTGCACTATTATGAATGCCTTTGTATTGTTTTAATAGTATATTACGGACAGTCACCACTGATAAGCTACCACTAAATATTGTAGAAACTTAATTTGCTGTAAAGTTGCTTTGCAACGATTTGTATCGTGAAAAGCGCTATACAAATAAACTTGAATTGAATTGAATATTAGAGTACTTACAATGAATGTACAACCATAAAAATACATTAAGCTTTTATAAAGCTTTCCACACTCCTGGACCAATTGCTGTTTCTTTGGGGAAATGCTGTTCTTTAGTTTTTAGTTGAGTTTCTATTCATTTACATTTATGCGTTTGGCAGACACTTCCGTTTATGTTGTATTGAAGATAATAAATTTTTATCAGTTCAAGAGTTTTCATGCCACATATGTTTCCCTTCTTTGGGATATCAGACAAAAATGCTGAATGGAAAAACTAAGAATGTAGATAAAATTGGCCAAAAAATAAAAAATAAAATAAAATACACATAATATACTTATATACTTATAAACTGAAATAAATTCCAAGATGTGCATAACATGCCGTGTGATTGAATAATTTGTTCAGAGAAGAAAATATAATCTGACTATTGTTGCATAACATATGCAGTGTTACTGTAATTCTGAAGTAATTACATGTATTTAAAAAATGTCTTTACCAGTGCCAGTGACTTCCATTTCTATTTTGCTGCAATTTTGTTGTCTTGAACAAAAAGACTGCATACTGTTTTATTTGGAAATTGCTTTTGCATAAATTTAATTTGCGTCTTTGTTGGAAACATAGCTATTTTTGTCAACTGAACAAATGTAAATGAAAGTCTAAAGCTAGACTATAACCAAAGACAAAGCGACCTTTGTTCTCATCTATAGTTTGATGTATGTGCCTGATGAAAGGTTAATGGGGCAAAACAACTCAATTAAAAAAAGCAACAGTTTTGGTTCCCATCATCAAAATTGTGGCCACTCTGTTCAGAACATAGTACATTCCTCTGTTTAAGCACACCATCTGGCCCCTAAACAGACAAAAGTTTGCTTTTACATTAGATGTTTATTATTCTGAAAGATTGATGTGGCTAAAATCAGCTTTCACGATGACAGATTATCATCAGCAGTTAATCAGCGCTATTAGGAGATAAATATCAGTAATTTAATCAGTACAGTAATTTCTTTAGCAATAATACAATTTACAAATGTAAGTGATTATGTAATTAGCTTACATCGCTCCAGATAACAGTCCCTTAGAGTTCTGAGCGTCTGGTTTCTGTAGATCTCACTGGTTGATTTTAGTCTCCCTGCTGTTTTTTTATTTCTTTTTTTCTTTTTTTTTGTGAATGAGAATTGTTAGTTCTTGGCCAAAACCAGAGCACTTTATAAATGGCCCCTGCCTTTTTTTGAAGGCCTTCTTTAAGTCCGCCGTTAAGTCCAGCCGTTTTCAAGTTAGCGTGGACATGTAGCACAAGTGCTGCACACTGGGGAAATGAATGCCTTACATTAAATTCAATTGAAAAATGATGTGCACTTGATAAAATAAAGCCTAGCTCTGGGCTGGCATATCTGAACAGCTATCAAGGATCCCTTTGTTGCTCTTCAAGCAGCACCCGCCTGGGGCAAGTCCTGGTTTCAACATTCTAAAGTTATACTCCTTTATTTACAAAGTAATTTGTCGGTTAGTGTTAATTTCCTAAATGCGACATAAAAGGACTGCGGCGGAGAGAAATTTTTGGGAGAAAATCATAAAAACAGCCAAGAATCAGGCAAATTGCTAACATGTGTGCCCTGCTGCTGAGGGCTGCCTCTGCGTGGCTGTTCCCGGCCCTCTGAGCATTGGCCAGTTCCGTTTGAAGGGTGCAGTTCTTTAATGAAGGGCTAATTTTTATTGCCACTCCATTGACTTTAAAGCAGTTCAGGTTGACAAACATAATTTCACTGGAGGTATTTTCAGGTGCACTGCAAATAGTTCATAAATAATTTCCCCATTAGTCCTGTTCTTCTCGCGAGCGCCACTTTTTGGGGTGAATGTTTCATATGTTTGTTGGCGTGCCTCTCTCGGGTCCTCCTCCACGAGCTCACGGAGTCAAAGGCCACTTAATAGATCTGCGAGTTCTCTGCTAGCCTTCAGACATGACTGTGGCATCGGACGTGTCATTAACTTGCAGGGATAAGCCTGATTAGAGGATTAGTGAATTAAGATAAATCAGACCCAACAGGGCTAATGGGTGATGCCTTATTGCACATGACCAGGCTGCCACTTTCAATGCTTTCCCAATAGTGTTGTGGAATGAAACTTAACACCCCTACCCCCTACTTTACCACTATGTTGAATTATTGCATTGTTAGAAAATTTCACCCAACACGTATATAATCAGCCGCAGAGCCTTTGTTACCCATGCAGCGAGTCTTAAGCAATTAAAGTTGATGAAAGAATTGTGTTATGAATATTTGTTATGAGTGGGATTAGATTAGACGGCTGATGATGTGTGTGTACATGCATATTTGGCTCATTCAGGGAAAATCTCTTGTAGAATACTTGTGAACTCATTCATTCACAAATAGGGGCTGTTTTTAGTGTATTCCAATAAGATTTCTCCTTAAAGAAATATTCCAAGTTCAGTACAAGTTAACTATGTTGATCACAACAATACAAAAACTAATTTTGACATGTCCCTCCTTTTCATAAAAAAAAAAAAAAAAAACATACAATAGAAATAAAAGAAGCCAAATGTTTTGGAGGATTGTAGTTTGTATTAAAACTTTTTTTCCTGTTTAAACTAGAATTATATGGAGCTATAATTTGTTTTTATGGCCTTTTTAGAATTTTAACTTGAATGTTGTCATGCCACTAAATTTGTAAAAATGAATGTAATTTTATAAAGTCTAAATAATTTTTTGTGGCAATTAGCATTATGCCACAAATGCTGCCAATTAAATTTAACTTGTATTGAACCTGAAATATTCCTTTAATACAACCTAGGTGCTTTCTTGCATCACTGAAATGATATTCCTATAATCATGCTTTTATTTCTATTTGAAATGCAGTTTTCCTTATTTATGACATTCCGTTTTCTCAATAATGCATATTTGATCCTCCTTGTCGATTTGAGATTTTAATAGATTTTGCGAGACTTCCAGATCCAGGCAATCTAAGTCTTTATTGAACACAAACTAGCAATAAAAAGAATAGCGGCATCAAAGCCACATTTTGAAAGGATTGTATGAGACTTATGGGGCCATGCCTTGACTTAGCAAGCTATTAAACATGTTTCGCCAATGTCAAATGCTTTGTAAAGTACTTCATAAAAACTCTTTTGATAGGTAATAACATGGAGGAAGTGGAGCTCTTGTTTTTTTTTTCCTCTAGAGCACAGTCACAAACATAAAAATGCAGCAAAAGACATGAGAGCCTAATGCGTTTTTCCCATTATTGTGTGTAAAGTATTATTATTGTGTTGTTGTTTTTTTTTATTACATTTTTGTCCCTGCAGCAGACTGCAACCTTTGAGGCGGAAAAATGGAACACTCCTTTTATTGTTACCAGGCAGGTATTTGGCAATAAGGCGCATTGGTGTCATTGTACACGTAACATGTTTAATGTGAAAACAGACCATAAATCATGAATCATAGCAGTGATATTTGATTATGCTCCATAATTGCTGTTACCCACGCCAGAATTTTCAGCTCGTGCTGGCATTAAGTGTAGTCTGTTCTGTAATGGTTGCAAGTTGGAAACGTCGCTAACATTTATCCTGTGCTCATATTGAGGTATATTTGTGCTTTTTGCTTACTGTATATGTAATGTAGAACATCATGACAGAATGATTTTGTTGGATATATAGAAGCTATTTTGTTTGGTTTTGTTTGATTCAAATCCATTTTTAATATTCCTAACTATCTTTCTAATCCTCCCAAAATGAACAGAACATTAATCTGCCTGGTCAGATGCTGTATATATGTCAGATGCTCTCTTTATGCACATAGTCTATATTTTATGTATTTGGCTCTATAAATAGAGAAATGTCAGCCTATATATACCAGCTGAAGAAGGGAAAGTTTCATGAGGAATGTAGAGACTCCATATAGGTCCCAAAAACATAAATGCCTCTAATCAGCCTTAATAGAAGGTATGTTCTCAATTTCAAGCCAGATAGATAATAATATGGCACATTGGAAACACCCATAGTGATGAAGTCCACAGGGATTTCAAAGTGTATGAGGTGTGTATTTTTAAAATTGGGTGAAGTAAGCTTGTTGGAAAATGTTGTTCTCTTGTGGGTTCTTTTTTTTAAAAGATCAAGCCACCAGTACAAGACTGATAGTTCTTGAGATTCATGACTGCAGTCTGCCTAATTCCTCTAGATACACAAACACTTAATTAATGAGTCATTATGAGAGGAAGGAGAGCCCAGGCTATCTATTAAACACATTCACAGATTGGGGCTAATGAGTTCTGTCTTTGCACAGTGTGCCCATTATGGGATTGGCACTGACTGGTGTTCCACCTCTGGGTGGTGTCGGTGCTGGGATACTTGCTGGGCAGTCCTGGAGGGCTGGTCGGACTCCCAAGGGAGTGCTGAGGCCCTCAGCCTATGCCTTAACCCAGCTACAGGAAATGAGAGCCTGACCTCTACTCGGGCAGGAATAAGGGCCATCTGAAAGCTGGCATGGAAAAAGTGCATTTATCTTTCCCATAAAAAGCTCCAGCTAATTGTAGCACTGAAATACATTGTTTCCATCATAATCCATCTCTAAAGGAGTGAAGAACTGGAATTATTTTAGAGTATGTGAGTGGTGAATCTTCTTGTAATAAATACCCAGGAAGAGAGCCAGAATTGTTGCCACATTGGGTTTTTCGTATTGTAATGCATAACTTAGCAAAGGGGCCTTTATTCCCAGACCCAGTTCATTATCCTAACCCATGTTTCAGAATGCAATTTTGATTCAAAGCCATTTTTAATGTTCCAAGAACATCCTTATAATAGGGCTCTCCCAAATGAAGAAACGCTTATGCATGGTCATAATTAATCCAAAAAGATCACTCACTTAATCATTCACATCAGACCCTAGAAAATCTTCTCTAGATTTTCTGCTGCTTTCTGATCATAAATAATCACACAAAGAAACGCTCAATTAGATTTCCCTCAAAAGTCCTGGCATTATGTTGGGGAAAAAAATCCTCTAACTAGTCAGCCTACATGCGTAATTGCTCTCCAGTGACTTTGATATCAGTTTTAAGCTGGAGGTTTAACTTCTCCTAATGACGGTTTCTTTGAGGTAAAAGTTCTCCATAATTGCAATTCTAATTATCTGTAAAGTTATTTTTTTCTTTCAGAATCTTTCTGCTGTTGCTATTGGTAGCCTTCAGTGTACATTAAGTTTTGCTTTATAGTGTTGCCTAACTATTTTTTTTTTTTTTCGTTGTGTTGAGTGTCATTCAACATTATATTTTTTTCATTTTTTGCAATTAAGTGTTGTGTAATGACTTCTTTTTTTTTTTTTTGCAGTTTTGCATTAGTGCTGTTGAAAATTTTGGGGCAGTTTCGCATTTTACAGTTTAGCATTGTTCAATCATTTTTAAGCAGACAAGTCCTCCCCAATAATTGTCCCCCCTCCAATATTTGAAATTCTTGCACTGCTGTGCTGCACTCCATTTCGCAATGCTTTCTTTGTTTGTTGTTAGGATGACAAAAAGGTTTAAAAGTTACATGTTTTTAGGCTGGTCTGTCTCAGTGGTCTAACAAGGCTCGCTAATGTCAAAATAATTGAGATGGCTAATAAAATCAAAGTAGGTGTGATTTACTGTTCACAGAAGCAGAGTGCGAATTCTAGTGTGAAGTGTCAAATTTAACATTTAAAGTAGCGAAACTAATATTTGACAAATATTTTTTTTCTAAAATTTCGCAGTTTTAAATTGAAAATACCCGATTTGTGTAATTCCTATAACCGAATGTGACAAGACATGAAATGTTTTGCATTTTCGAGATATTGGACATACAAATAAGAGTGCATATTTTAAAATGTTATTATTATTTCCCAACTAGAATTAGCTAGACCTAGAATTTCCTTCACCTTTCTATTTCTTTATAATTCATCTACTTTTTTAACAATTACTTTTAACTTGCTTGTAACTTTTTGTGTGTGTGCGTAATTGAGATTATTTTATCTATTGTTCAGTTATTTTTACTAGCACCATGTCAGAAAAAAATGTAAAGAAAAGTGAAGAAACAGTTTTATATGTTGCTACATGCTGCTCTCATTTCCACTAGGAGACTTCAGGGATGAAATTGATAGTCATCTACAGATGACATTTTATACAGATCCTGTACACATCATGTGGCTGTGTATCAACGTTTGAGCAGAATTTCACTCTCAATCTTAATTCTCTGAAACATCATGTCATCCTAGCCAATCAGTGATAAGGGCAGTAACTAGATCTGGTTAGACTCTGATGGTAAGCCCATTACTGCAAGAAATGCCTACCCAAACCCATGTCTTTGTTTCGTCTTCCGCCAACTAAGATTACTGCATAAGGATTTTTCCCTCAAGTGCAAGAAATTGCATTGACCTCTTCTATCTATTGCTTCCATATGCGAGCAGTTATCTTTCCTGCAAATGGAAATGAGACCCAAAATTGCAACAAATGGGGCCATGCCACTGAATGCAGATGTTTCCCCTTTTTGCGGAGAGTACACATGCCCGATCAAATTAACTTTAACCCCTCTGTTGACGAAACAGACATCTCTTTTAAAGGCTCCTCTTCCCCCAAATTTGTTTAGAGTTGGACCCAGCAGAACAACTGTATCTCACAGAGGAGTAAATAACCTGTGATTGTATTAAACACATGTTGAGAAGTGCTCTCCCAGGCCCTTAGCAGGGGTTCCTTGTGTCCAACAGTTCACCAACTTCACCCCTTCGCTGAGTAAAAGAGTGAGATTTGAAGAAAACCACCTGTTTGTGAGGCGGCGGAGTGCTGAAAGTGGTCTGCTGGGTGTAAAGTGGCTGGGGGGATCCTATCAGGTGCTTCCTCCGTTCGGTGCTGGGAACGCAGGGCTATAATGTATGGAAATGGGCACAGGAACTCGCACACTTTGACTCTCTCTGCCCTAACATATAATGAGGACAACTTATAAAACAGCCCTGAAGATAATTTGCCAAATTGGTTAAATGTTGCTCAGAGCCGTGCGTGTTAATGGGCTCCATTTGAAACCGGGATCGGTCACCTGAATGCAGCACAAACATTGTTACATCGTACATCTTTTTACCCTGCAGTTTCGCCAATATAGAGTCCTATAACTTTATTATCTAATCTATTTTTACCACAATTAGATTAGGCCACTATTTAAACTTATGCATAGTGAGTATTTAGCAAACAGTAGACCTTAGCTGTTATTTTATTATTTTGAATGTATTGCCTATTCTTTCAGTGTTACAAATAACCTGTTTCCTTCTTGGCCCATATTTCATCCTTGTAGCCCATGCTACACAGGAAGTATCTGTTCTATTTCCAGCTCAGGTCTCCCCTCCCTAACTCAGTCCCAGGGCACAGCCTACAAGTACCCAGGCACAAACAGCCTCTAACCCCATCATTTATAAGACTGTCAGCTCAATACTCTCAAAAGTTATATATACATGCAGAAAACATGCCGAATTGGAACATACAGGTGCTAACTTATTTCACTGTAGCTTTTCCTGTCTGCAGTAATGAAGAGCAGGTGAGGGCTGGTGCTTTAATCAGCTTGAGAGTAGAACGCATGGAGATTTGCTGCTTGTTGAAAGGCACGCTGTCCACATGGGGATGATTATAGGGTAGAAGGGAAAATCAGTCATGAGCAATTGTTTTCCCAGTCGCCATGCTCAAACCGGAATAACTTGCACATCTAGTGAAAGGTGGCTGATTCTGACCTCATCAAAGTCTTACCAATAAGATTCTCAGCGGCCAAAGCAGACATGGGGGCTCTCTTAGTGTCAACTTACATTGCGCGACCGTGACTCTCACGCTAAGTTTAGCCCTTCATCTGTTCGGCTGGTGTGAACCCTCTATGTAAAGCGCTCTGAGTGACTCATATTTTGAATAAAGACATCATCAGTGTTTCAATTCTAAGGAGTGAAATGCAAAATGTTTTATTATGACTGCTTTTTGTTAAGCAGTTTCAATTCACACTTGTAGAAGGACAGGGGTGAAAACTGATCAATTACAATCTGTAAGGATATATAAATGGTATTTTATGTCATACGCTGATAACAATGATTTATTAAATCACAAACTGTTCCCACTCACATAAATATTATTTTATTGTTATTATTTTATTGTATCTGTCGATATTGGATCGAATCATACATGCTCATTTCCCCTATTTTTGCATTCAGATTACCTTTACATCACATAAAGCTCGCATAGTTACATAATGTAATTTTGTTCAATGTAATCTGTAGCAAATCTCAAAATTAATATCCATTTTTCTTACTGTGCATTATAATTTTGTGGTGCCTAAATTCACTTAAAATGTATTATTATTATTATTATTATTATTATTATTATTTTTATAGTTGATTTATTTAGACAAAATGGTGCAAATTTTTTATATCAGCCATTTATTAAATAGCAATAACAGAAAAATAAGTCACCTCACAGGTACATACATCATGGCTATCCTGCCGAATCGGGAGGTAATTGTAATGTTTGGTAAACAGAAAGGATCCGGCTTCATTTGGCAGAGTATCCGTCTAACCACACAGGGTTAATTTTATTTGACGACTTCATATTTTCCCTGTTTTAACTTGGTTCTGGTAAACGTATGTGTATGTGTATGCTAGAGAAGTGTCAACAGACGTGCAATTACGTTTGTTTACCCATTTGTGAACGTATTCGCCTGTTGCTAAAAAAATCATCCGGGAACGTTTGCATGAGTAGAATCAAGTTAAACAGAACAAGGAAATGTAGGCATATTCTTCTCACGCTATAAGGATGTGTTCTGATGCTACATGATTATATTTTAAATTTTTTAATTGGCCAAAAAGTAACCACCAAATAAAATAAAACAAATTCCCTTCATTTTTCTTAACACTCCTGTGCAAACTTGCACAGACTTTTTCCTCAAGTTCCAAGCTTTTCCAAGGCCAGTGCTGCCACTCTTCCCGATTCTCACAGGCGCATACCAATAAGACCCCCGACTCGGGTTGTTTACTTCTGAACGCACACGAAGCAACCACTTCTGTCTTTGTCTTTGCATGTTTTTTGCATTCACTTAAAACGCAGCTGTTTGCACCGCATTTGTTAATGGGCGCTTACAGTTCTATAAAACTTTCAGCTCATCACGAGGCCTGGACTTTTTGAGGTGATAAAGAGGTGAGAAAAGTGAATAATTCCAAGGTGATAAAAAGCCCACATAGAGATATTAAATTTAATCTAGTCGGCCATGGCAGGCAGAGAACTTCGGAAGGTCATCGGCAAGTAAATGGAAGGCATCGTTTCGCATAAAACTCCCCACCTTATCTGTGACAACACCACTTACCGTATCATTCGGCTGACAAGTGGGCATCAGCTCCCATTACCGCTGCCCACGTCAAAGGTGTCAGGCAGCTTTTCAAACTTCTACTCTTCTCCGCCATATGAAAGTCGGTGACAGACAGAGTGCTGCACTTTGTGACCCGCTCCCATTAGGACTAAGAAAATAGTACGAGGAGGAGAGCTGTGGGAGAAAAGGATACAATAACAAAGTGCCATTTGGGTAGTCTCTCAGAAGTGCCAGGGGACAATTAAGCTCCTATTTTCTCTGCCCCCATCGGCCCGGGCTCAGGCAGTTAAGTCGTTTCAGAGACATCCTGCACCTGTAAAATTGCTGCGCTCCTCTGAATTATGGAGGGGGTGGTGTGGGAGTGTGAAAATAACCTGTCTTTAACCTCTGATCTCAGAACAGTGTAGGACCGCTGGCAATGGAAGATGCAGCCACGGTCGAGGTGAAGATGAAATGAGCTGGAGTTAAAAAAAAAAAAACCCTGTCTTACTGACATCTCCACTGCTTTGGTCAGAGATGAAAGCTTGATGTGTTCAAGCGAAAGGTGGACTGTAAATAAACACACAGCCCTTTTTTATGACCTTGATGTAGATCAGTCCGAAATAGTTCACCAATTGGTTGTATTACTCGGATAGTCAGGCCGTGGTGTGCTGTTTCATCTGTGTTCCCAGTTGAGCTGCACGGGGGGCTTTGCCTGCGCTTTACCAGTAGGTGCAGCTATGGTTCAACTGGAGCAGGGGTGCGAGAGCGGCCCTGAATACTACACATAAAATTAACAAATGCAGCCGAGTCAGTAGCTCCTGTGATTATATTAAGGCTGTGATCAAAACTATTGGCATGTGGCTCAGATCATGCAGACCGTGCTTGATTAGCCAACCGTGTGCTTTTACAGTGTGCTTTTAGTTCAGAATAATAATGTAGAGGAAAGAGGGAGATGACAAATAATGCATTATCCAGTTTTTGTGTCAGATTATCAGTTTGGGCCTTAGTCAGGAGGATAGATGTCATATAATTTGATGTGAATCAAAACAAGGCTGGGAGCGAAGTATAGTCCGTTTAATAGGTTGTATTGTTGTCGTAAGTTGAGACGCCTTATTTTGGTACTATATGCATTATTGGCTTAAATCAAATTTTTTTTACATTTTTTTATTTAGTGTCAGTCAATATTGAATATTTAATTATGCATGCTCATTTACACTGTTTTACATTTAGATTGCCATCATCTAACGCTTACTTGTAGATGATTTTTATAACAATATATGTAATATTTAGCAAAATAAATATCCATGTTACCCATACCCATTACAATGTTTTGATGTCTTAATTTACTTTTAAAATGATTGATTTTAGTTTTTAGTGTTATATTTGTAATTAATTAATTAATTAATTAATTTAGATAAAATAGAGTAGAATTTTAAAATCAGCCATTCATTGGTTATCAGCCATAAAATGCTTTGTTAATTCTGTTGTATGTATTTTCATTCTCACCAAATTAAATATGCCATCTACCCTGACTGAGGTCCATTCAGGTAGTAAAGTTTGTCCCTTTTTGGATGCTAAATGCTACCTGATTTTATTCTCCTAATAAAAGAGTAGTAGGTGGTTGGCTCTTCTCAACTTGTTGTGTGTCAGGTGAAATATTGCTGAGCACTTTGATGCTCAGTGGAGCTGAGAAAGGAAGTCCTGCTGAGGCCTGCTTAGTTCCCTGTACTCCCTGTCTTGCCCGCTGCTGCTCTGGATGGGGCTGGAGTGCAGCAGTCAGACCCGGCCCCGGAGGGAGCAGAAGTAGGCCTGACTTCATACATGATTAATACCCCCATCACTTTCTAAACGGCTGCCACAACTTTGCCAGACCAAGTACGGAGTTTGGCTTCCAGATACATTGCTCCATTTATGAGAGGAAAGTGTTCTCCTGAGCGTGAAAGAAGCTTTCTGTAATTTGATAATTAGTGAGCATGTTTTTCGGGGTGAAAGGAAAGGATTGTCTCATTAGACTTAATTTTCTAATACCTTTCATCTAATAGCATGTAATTTTGGCCATCCCAGATTGTATACACTACCAGTCAAAAGTTTGTAATAATTGTGATTTTTTAAAATGTTTTTGAAAGAAGTCTCTTATGCTCACTAAGGCTGCATTTATTTGATTAAAAACAGTAATATTATGATAAATGTTTTTCTGTTTTGAAATATTTAAAAATGTTATTTATTCCTTTGATGGCAAAACTGATTTAGTTTTTTTTTAACAGTCATTACTTCTGTTTTCAGTATCAGTTATTCTAATATGCTGATTTGGTGCTCCAGTAACATTTCTTATTTTTATCAATGTAGAAAACATTTGTGCTGCATACATTTTTAGTGGAAACTGTGATACATTATCATTTAAAAGTTTTGGGGTAAGTAAAAAATAATACTATTTTTATTCAGCAAGGATGCATTAAATTGATCAAAAGTGACAGAAATCTTTCGTAGCATTATAGAAGCTTTTACTATTTTTAAATGTTGTTCTTTTGAACTTTTTATTAATCGAAGAATCATTAAAAAATGTGTCATGGTTTCCACAAAAATATTAAGCAACAAAAACTATTTTCAACATCGATAAGAACAAGAATTAATAATTGCTAATAACTGAATATTATAAGAATAAATTGCATTTTTAAAAATATATTCAAATAGAAAATGGTTATAATATTAAATTAATAATAAAATTGTAATATTTAGCAATATTATGGTTTTTATTTTATTTTTGACCAAATAAATGCAGCTTTGTTGAGCATATGACGACTTTAAAATATTATTCCAAACTTTTGGTTGTGCAAATATCTTAAATACACCTCCATATTATTTGAGTATTTTTTTTTTCATTTTGTGTATTTTCTGCAAACATGATTGTAATTTTTACTGTGTGTGTATGTCTGAGTGAGACGAAATGGTCGAGGGGTGGCAACGTGAAGGATCGAACAACACCGCAGACATCTGCCTGCTGTGACCCCATTGTGATAGGTGTTTGCTTTAGCCCAGAGAGGGGCCATTGTAATCCATCCTGCTGCTGAAAGGAGGTGCTATTAGCGGCCCCCTATGCCCTGCTCTCCGTAGCCAGCCAGCTAGGCCCGAGCCCCTAAGGACAGCCTCAGCTTGCCGCAAAAAGCCTCCTTAACAGGCCTATCTGCATGGAGCCACCTGCTGATGGAGCTCTGGCCTTTGTGTGGCTGTCTACATTGGCTGATTTTTTATCCCAAGGGAGGAACACATGAAGGTCGGACAAGCTGGCTCCTGTCAGGGTCTACCATGGACGAGCAGAAGGCCGTCAGATATATACGTATGCTTGTTTTTTGGTATCTTATATGTTGCATCTGGATGATGCATCACAGTGCTCTACAGTAGCTGTACTTTTTGCTGGTTATGGCCGTCTCATATAGTCTCATTATGGTTTCATTAATCTGTAATTCAGCCTCATGGTTTTTGAATGAGGGATTAAAGTAGTATGTTCAATAGTATTGATCTAACTAATGTGAAGCGTTAAATACTGAGGGGTTAACTCATGCATACAGTACACTGAGAATTATTAAAGTCTAATGGCATACTCTCAAGAAAACATGCGAATAAACCGTGCATTCTATTATTATTCTGCAAATTACAGCTGAGTGTTGTGAAATGAAATACTCTCCCGGCAGGCAGTTTTCTTTTTTTTTCCAGAGAATATTGGTAATTGAGATGCATTCTTTGTAAAGATTTTCAGCTGTCTGGTCGAATTATTGAAGGATGCATCTGTCTGACATTGTAATCGCAGACGTAATATGGTAGATTGTTCTTTCACCACAAAGTTTATGCTCATGAGAGAGTTAATTGTGTTAGAATGATGGAAAAATGCATGAAAAGCCACACAATTAATATACAATATGCAACATATGGCTCTAAACGAAGAAAGAATAATGCAGAGGGTTGTGTTTCAGTGAAAGCAGATGAAATATGTTTAGGTAATGTACATCAAGTGTACTACTTAGTGTGCTACTTTGTATGTTAAGTGGATGTGTTGTCCTGAACTGACACAAATATTTAAGGCAGAAATAAGATGCATTGCAGAAACTAAATTTAAAATCACAATTATGACCACATCCATCTGTACAAGCACAGAGAGTTCACTAGTGAAATACTTTTGCATTTTTGTAATTTAAGATTGTGTAAAAGCTGATGATCATGTGCTCCAGCATGATTTCAGAATGATCCAAAGAGTGCTATATAAATAGTGTAGAATCTGAAATATTTCTTCATTTTGCATTTATGTTTTATTTTACATTTAAATATTTTTTTAAAACCTTTTTTTTTTCTTTTGCAGTTTAAGGTAGATTTTGAATCTCCAATATTCAACGTGGACTTTTGGTTTACTTTTGTTACAGGAAAATCTGATGTAATATTTTTCTGATTTCCCACACAGTGGTCTTTGATGAAAGTTAAAATTATTGAACAACGTTCTAGGCTTTTTGTTTCACCTTATTTATTTATTTATTTTTACCTTTTGTCTTTCTTTGTCATTGTGATTTATATTCCCTGTCATCCCTTATATACTGAGTAAATGCACAGGTTTTAGTTCATTAAACATTAATAAGAGGAGAAATGTCCATCAAAGAGCTGATTTCAGCACATCAGCAGACAAAGACTCACGTAACCTAAGTTGACAGATAACCGAAAGTAAACTCTGACCTTCATCTGATTATTGCACCATCAAATAAAGAGAATTTTAGGGATTGCCCTTTGACTAATGTCAGTGGTCTTGATCTGCGGATGAATCGACACCTGTCTTACTACATTCGCTCATGTCAGAGTTGTCAGTTTCTCCTCATGTACCCTCAGTTTATGAAGCTGTGTGAAGTGTAGATCACCCAGCCCTCAGTCAAACATATGGCTGATTTTGGAAAGTGTCAGCTATCTAATTACAGCCTCAAAACTGCATGTTAAATCTATTAAATATTTATGAAAAAGTTTTAATAATTAATATATCGGAACATGTGTCTCTATTTTCAGTTGAAGCTAATTCAAAGTATCATATTATTTCAAAGACTTTAATACTAAATGAACACTTTAAACACTTGATTCAGTTGTTTCATAAAAGTTCGATTTACAAGTTGTGTACATTATTGTCACTCGTCGATAGTTCTTCTATTTTACGTCATAATTCTTTGTTTTAAATGTTTCAAAATATTGACATTTCATGATTAAATACATTTAAAATGTAAATACATAAAATGGAACAAGAAAATATTTAAGAATCTTTCTAGGTTATTAATCAAACCAAATTATTTAGTTATTTTTATTTTACAAAAAATATTAAGCATTTTTTAAGCATTTTAACTAGTGCTCTCTATTATACTATTACTCCGCAATATTATATTACACTTCTTTGTTATTATAGTTTAATGTTTTAATGTTATTTCCATATTTAAATTCCCAAAATATTTTATTTGAAGAATGTTTAGGTAAGCATTGTACATTAAGTGCACTACTTAGTGTGCTACATAGTATGCTACAGTGAGTATGTTGTCCTGAATATGTAAGGAAGAAATAAGATGCATTGCAACTTAATTTATGACCACAACCATGAGCACAGAGTGATCACTTCTGCTGTGCAAAGGCAAAATGCCGTAACTTCGTTTTTGGTTGAAAATTAGTTATTGATATTTTTGGGACATGCAAGACCTCCTTTATCATGTGGATAAGTGTCTTGAATCAATTTCGTTGTTTTTTTCCTAGAAAATAATGGGTTGTCTTAACAGTAACTTCCAAAAGCCCATGAGAAACCCAGACAGAACTCCATATAACACCAGTTACCGCTCTTTGACTTTGCTTTGGAACGCTCAAATTGAATTACGATACTCTGCCTTTGTTTAACCGTGCGTCAATATGAAGTTACTGTGTTTGGGGTTATACGGTATTCTGCCTTTGTTTTAATGTCCATTAAAATCTGCTTTGTTTAAATTACGGTGTAACTTGTGTACTTTCATACATCTGTCGCTGAAGCACTTCATTAGACAAACAAATTAGATAGATTGCGATCTACCAAACTGCTCCATATAACAAAGCCCTGTTAACAAGCAAAGACTAGATAAAATGGCAATAATAAGTAATCGGAAATCATTTTAAAAGTTTTTTTTTCTTTTTATAATGCAGATTATTCACTCAGTGTCCTGTCAGTCTGGGGCTGCCCACTTCTAGTTGCACGCGTGTGGACTTGAATGCCGTGACAGCGTAGCATGTATCACACATAAAATCAGTAGTAACCGTTCGCAATTAAATCATCGGAGATGTTTAATCCACAAGCATTCTGAGCATTATTCCTACCTGCTGGTGTTCACATCAATCCACAAGTTGTTCTTTTAGGTTAGGCTATTTTCATTCAATTCGATGTAAAAGCATTTAGGCTATATCTTGCAGCCTTTAACGTTAGTGAACATTGCAAATAAATTGGTTGCAAAACATTGGTTGTCCACTCACATGTTTAACTTTTTGTCTGGTTGTTACGGTCAGAGAAACAATGAATTCAGTCACATCACTGTAGGCCTATGTTATAGCCTATGAGATAGCCCACAATCATTAGATTTTATACAGATGTTACAATAATGATTTTGTAAATGGTGATCAGCAACCAAATATTGATAATGTGGAAGTTACTGCCTTTTGATGTGCAAAAAACTTTTTGTAGACAATACAAAGGCAGAGTACAGTAACTTCAAAATAGGGGTAAAAAAATCAAGTTTGAGCTTAAGATTTTTTTTTTGACAGATACTTTTCATTACTAAAACATCTAATTGCCATATTTCCAGTGTCCTACCTAATTAATTTGGCTGGACAAATAAAAATCTTTAAAGTCATTTTTCTCAGTTCCATAGCAAGTTAAGGTCTTTTGCCTTTGTAGGAGAGTCTAGTGAAAGTTTTTTTTTTTTTTTTTTATATATATATAATTTAAGAGTTTTTTTACCTTAAATTTTTTAACCATTTGAGTAAGAATTTTTTTTCTGAAGTTTTAAAATGAAAGAATTTCTTGGCACAGTATGTCCCACATTTTTGCTTTAATGACTGCAGCACTGAAGCTGCATGAGCTCAACTAGTTTGTGAAAAAGCTGATAATTAGCAATAAATGTTGAATTTTGAGCAGCTAAGCTTTTAGATATTTTACCCATACAAAAATATAACCAAGTCATGAAGATTAATTGAAACCTTTTTACCTCTTTATCTTGTATCTCTTTATCTTACTCATCTTACTGAATAATGAATAATATGAAATGTAGTGCATATTGAGTTTACTAATTACTCATTAATTTGTGGCATAAACTGTAGGCCTGAGCAGTTCTGATCCCAATGCATGTGTGTGTAAATGAGGAATCTCTCTTCCTGTTTTGCTCTTTTTATTTTTCCAGAAGTTTTTTTTTTTTTTTTTTTTATATATATATAATTTAAGAGTTTTTTTACCTTAAATTTTTTAACCATTTGAGTAAGAATTTTTTTTCTGAAGTTTTAAAATGAAAGAATTTCTTGGCACAGTATGTCCCACATTTTTGCTTTAATGACTGCAGCACTGAAGCTGCATGAGCTCAACTAGTTTGTGAAAAAGCTGATAATTAGCAATAAATGTTGAATTTTGAGCAGCTAAGCTTTTAGATATTTTACCCATACAAAAATATAACCAAGTCATGAAGATTAATTGAAACCTTTTTACCTCTTTATCTTGTATCTCTTTATCTTACTCATCTTACTGAATAATGAATAATATGAAATGTAGTGCATATTGAGTTTACTAATTACTCATTAATTTGTGGCATAAACTGTAGGCCTGAGCAGTTCTGATCCCAATGCATGTGTGTGTAAATGAGGAATCTCTCTTCCTGTTTTGCTCTTTTTATTTTTCCAGCACACAGCGAGAGCAGCCCGGGTCTGAGGCATTGTTTTGTCGGTCCTGCTCTATTCTCGCGTTCTTATTTATTCGTCTTAATTTGAGGCATTGCTTTCAGCTCCAGCGCCTGCCGTTCTACAAGCGCTGGGAGCGATCTCGCTGACCAGCCAGGTCACAGGCAGAACGTGGGGCCAAAATGAGAATTTCTGCAAACAAACACAATCAGGCCACGATTAGATTCCGCTTTCATGATCTTGAAAGGAAATGCAAAGGAGATTAGATAACAGGCGGGCCATAAGGCTCATTTATCCCACTTGGCACTAAGTGTCTAGAGATGGCTAAATGCTTTAATTCCCCACTTGTGAAGAGCACCTCGGGCCAACTCCAGCTATTGCAGAACTTAACTAACGGTATTAATGTGTAACAAGGAAAAAATAGCAAAGCTTATTGCATGAAAGTTTGCTTCGGTGTGTTCCGCCACACTGATGCTTTTTTCTACAAGTTCCCAACCGTTTTAAGTGCCACTCTGCAGTTAAGTGACCGTGGCGCTTTTTGGACTCTCCAAGAAAGAGTTGTCCCAGCGCCAGTGTTTTTGATTTAGAGGCCAGCCCTGGCACGCCGTGCCCGATCGTTGTTATCTGAGTGAGGCTAATGGACGTGCTGGAATTAGAACATGGAGAAAACGTCCTAAATGGGAACCTTTGCAAGGCAGCTGTTTGCTAGTTCACAAGAATACCAATAAATGGCAGCTACATAGCTTTCCTTAATCAGATTCGAGCAATCAGCTTGAAAAAAATTCCCATATGGCGCGGGAAAGCAGTGAGAAGGAGAGAGGGCCAAGGGTTACTGCAAGGACACAGGCCACTTCAAGGCTACCATGTCTGGCTACAATTAGCCATTTGCAGAAGAAACGGGAACAACGCTTCGGGGAGCTATTGCAGCTCAGTCGTTTGTAATCAGTCAGTTAGGAATTATTGACAGCGAAAAGGAAAGTGTGGCTCCTTTTGATCATTTACAAACACGTTTTGTTGGTACAGTTCTCGCTAATTCCCATGCAATGAACTTGTAAGTATACAGTGGCTGTGAGGTGTAGAGTTTGAGACTGAGTACTTGGATCAAGGACGATGGCTTGGACAGTTATTGCATCATCTAGATCAAACACAGAACTCTGAAAAAAATTATCATGCTTTCATGCTGACTAATATTGGACTTTCTGAAGATTTCTTAAGTAATCTAGAAATATATATTTTATTTTTTTGTGTGATAGATTTTTTTTCTGCTTCCCTCTGCCACTGCTTGTAATTCCGCATCAAACCTGTAATCCAGTTTGCAAACCAAACGAAGTTTGAAGGACTCCGTGGTCTGACAACCATACAAAGTCATCAGTATTCGCTGCAAATATTTGTCTCATAAGATTCATGTCAGAGTAGGACAGGGTAAAGATGTTCAGATCTGTCTACATTTATGTGACTTTGCTTCATCTTCTCTTCATAGCTGATTGTCTTAAACGATACGAGATCCTGTCAGTCTCGCATCAGCCTTTCTTAACAAGATCCTATGAAATCAGCTTTCAGTTTATTTCATAATGTTCTTTTGGCTGTAAAACTGAATAAACCCAGCAGTGCTTAATTTAGAAAAAGTGGCTGTTTCCGTCTTTCATAAGAAAAGTTATTCTGTCGCCCAGATGTTGTTCGTCAAAATTTGATTGCTACGCAAGTGTTTCATAAGCAATACAGCATGTGAAATATGTTTTTTCTCTCACACTTTTTGCTGATAAAATGTGACCACATATATATTTCTGTGGTCTGACAATATCCAAAATACAAAAAAAGTCCATGTTATGTTTCAACAGTGGCACAATATTTTCCTACTAAACTAAAAATGTTTTTTTTAAAACACCTAAAATTAGACCAAAATGGGTCTCCCAGTCCTAGACTGGTCTTGTTTGCTGGTTTTAGTGGCATTTTCAGCACTTTTAAGCTGTTCAGACCAGCTGAACAGGCTTGTTTGAACAGAAATAGTTATTGTATTGTATGCTGTGTTATAAGTTGAGTAAAGAATACAAAATAAGGCTAATAAAAAATAAACCCTAAAACATTTGCTTTGAAATTGCCTTTGTTCTATTGTGAAGCCATTGGCAAACATGCAACACAATGAACTGTAAGATGAAAAAGTGAATGCTACTTTCCTGACAGCTAGCAAATGTTAGCATATTGTGTGCACTTTGTTCCGCTAAAAACTGTCATGCTAATTAGCTAATTAAACCTAATCCTTACAAAAGTGCAGTCACACAACAGGGGTCTCAAATGCCAGAGATCTCTTTATCTCTGTGCATACTTATTCATTTTTAAAGCCGTGTTGACTGAACGTCTGAAGACATGAAAAGGAGAGAAAGACTTTCCAACAATAGAGGATAAACAAGGTTGTTTGAATCAGCCCAGGAGAAACACTCGCCTCTAGGGGTCACTTTCTCCTATTGACTTTGGCAGTCTTGCGTTTTAAACCACATCTTGATTGTATGTGCAAGCAATGAGGTGCACTTTGTAGTCGAGCAACGTACAACTCCTGTTTAGTCAGTTTGTTTAAATTATTTATTTTTAGTGTGTAAGGATTTTCTAAATGAAATTGGTGAAATCATATAGAGATGCATGGTATGTCGATAGCATATTGTTTGTTGTTGTTTTTTTATTTATTGTTGTTGATTAATATTGAATATATCAACATTTCATATTTGTTATTTATCCTTATTGATCGATATCGGATAATCGATACTAATAATTGGATAATGATCAATAACAGCATTTAAATTTTTTATAGTATGATTTTAAAATGCATATTTTTTTATTTTATTGGATTCTGTCAATATTGTATATTTCAGCATTTATGTTTTTTTATCAGTATATTTATATTTTTGGTCATCACAATTTAATCTATTTTTTAATGTTCTTCATTTGATCATTTTTTATCGTGATTTTGTGTTTTATTATTATTTATTAACATTAATCAATCTTTGATATTTTATTCTGCATTTCCATTTTGCACTTCCATGCCATTTCCATTTTTACTAAGAGATTGCCTTGGTCGTCATTTAACGATCACTTAATCTACAGTATATAAGCATTCATTTAATACCACTGTTTGATGTAACCTTTAGCAAATCTCAAAAAGACATGAAAATTAGACAATTTATCGGTTAATATCCATAGCATGAAAATAATTATCGACTTCTCATTATTGGAGAGTAGTATGCACCCCTACAATTAAACTCATACATATTTGTATGTTTAACCACATGCACTCACATTCAGGAACGCACATGGGATATCACATTTTATACATGCTTATTATACATATCGTGCACACACTTGGCAGATCTTACCCTTTTGTCAAACACAGCAAAGCCTGTGGAAAGAGAAGATGATACTTATTGAATAATAATTTTAGTCATTTTGATGATTACTTTAATGGACCTCTGGACTGCAAACCCTTGTGTTGGCAAACAATACATTTCACTTTCGTTCAGTGTTTCGTTCCTCAAGCGTCATGTAAAAAATCCAGATGTGACCGTTGCTGTCACCCCTGGATGGCTCATGACCTCAAATTTATATCCAGCTCATACTCGCAGCTGCAGCACTTCAAAACTATCCCTCCTCCAGCTGGAGCTCGCAAGCTTCGCATTGATGAACTCCACCATGGGACAGAAACACGAAGGAAAGCTCCACAGCTACCACAGTTAAGAGCGTCTGAATCTATTTTAATAACGCCCATTACGAGCAGGCCGTAGGATCATAACTCCCCCATCTCCATCATTAATACATGAGAGGATTTTCTCGGGATCTTTCATGAAAGTCAAAGCAGCCAAGGTTTGCTGTAGCTCAGCGCAGACCACAAAGGGGAAATTTCCCCTTGTGGATGTCAGACGGAAAAGAGGCATTTAAATAGCAATACACATAATAGTTCTGAATCAATACAAGTCATCAATATAAGTCGGATTTGTTTTAATTTATGTGAACCGCTTACGGATGAACCTCAGGGAGTCCCGTTGGCTCCACCACCAGCCCTAAAACCGATTGTTATTTTGCTCTTTCCTCTCAACGTATACTCCTACAAATAAAAATAAGAAATCAATGTACTCTGCAATTTTTACGGCGCTGATTTAAGTGGCGGTGGCAGGCCAAATCCAATAGTGCCACTAAAGCTGACAAGCTTGACATGTGCCTTGCCATGCTGCCCCTCAATTATGCAGGACCCAATGTTTCCTTGCCTTTTAATTGAATCACACCGTCTCAAACTTGTTATTTTTAATTTGTTGCATTTGATTTCTGACACCAGTGCCAGGGTGGCATGAATTATGCAGAGGGGGCCCTTAATTGTGGATCTTATTAGAACGAAACTAATTGCGAATGATTAAAAAGTGAATCGGAGGAGGTTTTAGCCTTGTATAAGTTTCTGCATCTGCCAGAAATTACTGGGCTCTTTTGTTGTCAGTGTTTTGCATGTTTTGGTGGCATATGTCAAAGCGCTTAATGGTCGTGTAGAGAGTGGTCTAATCTTTGTGTGGAGAGCAAGTTGTGTTATGATTTTTAGAAGGGGCCCACTGCTGTAAAAAAGCACAATAACAGACATCTGACTCTCTTTTTCAACTAGGGAAGACCTCATATGAAAAGAATTGAGCGTAATTCACTTTTTTTCTTTTTTGGCTAGTGCGCCATGATAGTTAACTTTTATTGATCTTTTCTTTTGAGCTTTGAACAGGCCTTCTTTGGGATTGTTTGACTGGTTTGTTACATGGAAAGTAGCTTTCAATATTGGCCTGAGGTTGACAGTGAGCAGACGTTATTCTGCATTTTAAGAGCTTTTGAAATCCAGAGTTACCTTTAATGGAATACATAAAATACACCCCATTAAAATGCACATCTTATGTGTTAGTAAGTTTCTATGCCACGGAAATTGTGTTAAAGTTGCATCATTGGGCAAATGCATGCATATGATCAAAATAAAATAAAATGCATGAATAATAGGATTCATGTGTGGTTTTGTGTCTTGAATATTACTGTAGATATATTATGAAAGTGGTGTTTATGTAATCAGTGCTCTGCTGTTGAATCAAGAAGGAATGACTAAATTTAGCCTTTGGGCACAACAGAGGTACCTGGTTGTAAAGTACAAGTCTTTTAAACTTGCATCACTTTGGAGGTATCTGGAAATAATTTCTCTCTCTGCACTTGCTTTAGTTTAATGAATGCTCAATCAATTCAACAGGACAGCTTAACTTTCTTTCTTTTTTTTTCTCCCATAACCACAACTGTTTAAACTCCCACAAGCACTTACCGATTGAATTCAAACTCTATTCTAAAAAGCCTTGAGATTTCACCTTTGGGGGGCAGTTGAGAAAGAAAATGCCTAAAGTAAGTGAAATTCCTCTTTTTGATGATCTAAATGGTTGAAGGGGCCACAGCACTGGCAGTTCATGTCCATATGTCCATATGGGTTACACTTCATTTGCTGGACTATTCTCTGTGCCAAGCTGCCTGCCCTTTAAATCCATCCATATAAATATAAAGACCACCTATATTTAAAGGGCAGGCATAGTATACATCTACACTGAACAAAATTATAAACGCAACACTTTTGTTTTTGGAAGCTGGAAGCTGAAAACATACCAGTTCTTGCATGGCCAGCATACTCACTGGACATGTCACCCATTGAGCATGTTTGGGATGCTCTGGATCGGTGTATACGACAGCGTGTTCCAGTTCCTGCCAATATCCAGCAACTTCGCACAGCCATTGAAGAGGAGTGGACCAACATTCCACAGGCCACAATCAACAACCTGATCAACTCTATGCGAAGGAGATGTGTTGCACTGCGTGAGGCAATTGGCGTTCACACCAGATACTGTCTGGTTTTTGGACCCATGGAATAATAATTATTATTATTATTAATGTTTATTTATTTATACTTATTTTAATGTATAAGAAACAGTTTAAATTATATTATATTATATATTATATTATATTATATTATATTATATTATCTTTAGTCAAACATTACTTCGTCGCTTTGTTCTTAAAAATGAATAAAAAATGTAAAAAATGTTTGATTTGATTTATAGATATTTTTTAATGTTTTGTGTAAGAAATACATTTTATTATTACATTATACTATAACTATATAATATTATATTGAGTAAAACCTGACTACTTTGTGACTTTGCTCAAAAAATAGTGTAATACTCTGGGAAAAAAATGCACCTTTTCTGTAAGTAAAGGTGAATTCACTCGCTAAAATGAAACCCACTGCATAACACGTTAATGTTATTGAGCCTTTCGAGAACATTCTTCCTTTGTAGCATGATCATCTGTGTATATACTGAGGAGACCAGGCAGGGAAGATAGATCTCAAAGCGTTTCTAAAATCCACCTGTCAGGTAATGTTGTTTGGCCTGAGACTAAAAAGCTTTCCTAATTCGGTATGCATGATAAGTACAGCGTGACAAGCCCCGCCAATTTAAGAAGTCCATCTTAGCATAAAAGTCCCTTCCAATAATGTCTCCTTGCCTGGCACCATCCATATGATGAAGTAGCTCACTAAATTTCAAGAGCATCTCTGGAATGGTAGCAGATTCTTGTCCACTGAAATGACAATTAGAGTCACTTTCTACACAAGTTAGGTTTGATGTCTCCTGTCAGCTGCAGCGAGAGGGATATGTCCTGAGATAGAGACTAATCTGGCTCAGGCTCTGATTGCATTGCCCCCTCATGATCCACTCATTGACCACTCCAAACGTGGGGACAGGAGATGGACGTTTCGGGGATGGGTGAAGGAGTGGGGAGGGGGGAACAAATAGTCCTCTGGCTGACTTTCTTTATGTTGTCTAAAATGGAGCTGTCATTGAGCAGGCGTCTTTTGCTCTTTTCACTTTTTCTGCACAAGCTGGCTTTCTCTCATCAATAAAATCGCCTGTTGGTTGTTTAATATATTTAATCATGATTTGATTAATCTAATCTTTGTTATGTAGTTAACTCATTCAGTCCAAATAATACAAAATAATATGTGTACAGTTAGTGTAAGTTTTGGCAAGTTGCATGATTGTCATTCCTCGTGGTATAAATGTTAGTCTGTACCCTGAACAGGGATAGATTACTGCAGCAGCACCCTTTATTTGTCGCAATTGTACAAAAACACAGTTCGTATTATTATTAAACTGCATGTAACTCAGTGAAACTCTTTATAAATCTTCAAAAATAACATTTGTGTCATTTTATGGACACGTATAGATATGTTTTTGGTGCTGACTGAATTTCTTTTCTTTGCATTAACATTTTTACAAATAACGATCTTGGGTGTATAATAATAATAAATAATAATTTTTTTTTTTCATTTTATTTTTCTTAATTTTTTCTTTTTAAGTATCACTTTGGTGCAAATTAAATTTCATCAAAGTATGCAAAGTGCTTTATTGATTTATTTTTAAATAAATAAATCAATGAATGAATGAAGTTATTTATTTATTTCAATAGGACAACATCTTTGCATAACTATTTGGGAATCCCTTACATAGATAAGGACAGTGTGTGTTAGTTTATGTATGTATGTGTGTATTTATTTATTTATGTATTTATTTATTTATTGTGAAACTTTTAGCAAAAAATATTTAACATTTTACGAATAACTTTCATTAATAAGTTAAATTTAACAGCTGTAATTGTAACTGTAGTAAAATTGTTTAGATTTGGCATATGAACTATGCTGGTGTAAACGAGACCTTCCTGTAAAGTTGCGCTACTTCCTTCCATAACGTAAAACCTTTGGCTGACAGGAAATGTTCCATTTCAGAAATACTGCTTCATTGTAGCAACTGAAAATAAATCGCTTCATTTTCTCTCATGGTATGATTTTCCTCTGACAGTATAGTCACCGCACGTCAGTCCGCAGTCAGGCAGCTGCATTTGTAAATGCCTCACTGATATCTAATGTGGTTTTGTTGCAAGTTGATCGGTAAACACCTATCTGAAACGCTTGTGATTTGACTGATGTGGTTCTGAAGAAGAGGTGAAATGTAAACAGTTGCTGTTTGGAGTGTCTTGGCCTGGTTTATTTCTGTTCTTAGTTATCAGAGCGATTCAGTAATTGCTGTCAGTTAGAGGCATAAAGGCAGTGGTTTGCAGGAGTATCTGTGCGTATCCTCTCGGATGTGGCTTTCCCCCTTGCCTCCTGAGACTCCCCTCATCCTCGCCATCGTTGTTTACCTCGTATTGTCAACAGCGAACACGTTCAGGAAAAAATGAAAGGAGGCCTACTAGACGCAGCACAACAGGCACTATAATTGAGCAGATTACCCTCTGTACGTCAGCAGTGATTTGGGCGTGAACAAGGTGCCAAGAACACATCTTGTTGTTTTTTTTCCCAGGAAAAATAGAAACAAGGGTTTGACTTTTTTTTTTTTACTGTGCCACCCGCTTTTCTCCTTTCATGGAACAGAACAGCTGCAAATTGTTGTCATTTAATTCAGAGCTGTGTGGCACAAGAGCACAATTTATGCATTTCACAATTCATTATCTCCGTTCAAATTAACTTCATATAAGAACACAGTCCATCTTGTTTTTATACTTTACAGTATAGACCAACAGTGTTGATCTTTCTGGGGCAAATTCACTAAACATTTGTAACACTTCAACTTTGGCACAATTCCATTATAATCAGGCCATGAGTGTGGTGAAATAATGCTTACATTTTTAAGTCATTGTCATTCTTGCCAGTTCATACATGTCTCGTTTATGAGCAATTTATTATAGATTTTTTTACATTTATAATTATAACTTCTTATTGTATTTGTACTCGTAAAATTTTTCTATTGCAATTTTTTTTTTAATTGGAATTTTATTTAAAATGGATGTTTACATTTACTGTTTATCAGTAATTTTTCAAATTATGATCAATTGATGAAGAAAAGCATGCACTCTATAAATGATGAATAGCACATTTTCCCCCAACTTAAATAAATGCATGGTTGCAGTTGACATAATAATGTTGGTCGTTACATTAACTTAATATTGTGTGTGATTTAAACTCGCATTTCTGTGTTTTGAATTTGAATTGAATTTCTTTAAAAATTAAGTTGTAGTAACTCAATAAAATTGTCTTGTTAACTTTGGAAATTGGGTAAAGGATTTTTAGTTCCTAGCATGCTTTGCATAGGACTGGATAAGGAGAATAAATGCTGAAATTAAGTGTTATTTTTTGTGTTTTTTAGTGAAGGGAAAGACCTGTTAGTGTTTAATGCTGTTATGTTTGACATTTTAAAGAGTTTCTGTTATGTTGAAGTTTTTGTGGTTACCATTGTGCTGAAGAGTAGACCACATGAAGGTAAAAAGTACATTGACTCTATTAGCAATGACTGCGCTAATGCCAGCGACAAATAACATCTTACTTGTTCATTAAATATACATTCTAAATAAGTTGCATTTAGCGTGTGCTATGATATATGTGGATTTGAATTGAAAGAAGATAATATAAATTGGTTCCAGGCCCACAAATCCGCTATCATATAATAAAAATATGAGATATAATACGATATAGTTATAAAGTAATGTGAATGTTTACACTGCAGCATGAGGAATGTTACAGTCTAGGAATGTTTAGATCAGTGTTTACTAATCTACTATCAGATGTCGATATTTACAGTGGGCTAAGTAATACGAATTTAGTTGATAAAATATCAGAATGTTGTTTATGAACTGTGTGGTAATACAGACAAAACATGAATGAAAGTGCAAAATCATGTTTTTTTTGAGTGGGCAAAATTAGTATTTGTGATTTATAATGGTGTATACATGTACAGTATGTCAGTGTGTATGAAATATGGTACATTGCTTTGAAAAGTTGAATGCTTACAGCTTGATAAATGTACCCCTGGCTTCACAGACAATATTAAAATACATTTCTGAGCTGTTTTAACTGAAAGAAACTTGCACTGACATAGCTTAAAATATGTCCGTTTTATCTCATGCACACCAGGCACTTTTATAAAAGTTACTTAAAACTTGTTTAACTTTTCTTAAGCTTTTTTTGTTATTCAGATATTTTGCGGAGTAATTCTATTTGTTAACCAAAGAAGGTTACAGTTTTTAAATGCTTAAGTATTACAGTTGTTTTAAAGCTAAAAGGCTAAACTAGTCCATTAACTCAATAAAATTGTCTTGTTAACTTTGGAAATTGGGTCGTGGATTTCTAGTTTCCAGCATGCTTTGCATAAGGTAATTGTGCGTAAATGTTGCATAAATGTTGAAATTAAGTGTTATTTGATGTGCTTTTTAGTGAAGGGAAAGACCTGTTGTGTTGTGTTTAATGCTGTTATGTTTGACATTTAAAAGAGTTTCTGTTATGTTGAAGTTTTTATCAGAATGTTGTTTATGAACTGTGTGGTAATACAGACAAAACATGAATGAAAGTGCAAAATCATGTTTTTTTTGAGTGGGCAAAATTAGTATTTGTGATTTATAATGGTGTATACATGTACAGTATGTCAGTGTGTATGAAATATGGTACATTGCTTTGAAAAGTTGAATGCTTACAGCTTGATAAATGTACCCCTGGCTTCACAGACAATATTAAAATACATTTCTGAGCTGTTTTAACTGAAAGAAACTTGCACTGGTGGTTATATTGTGCTGAACAAAGACCACAAGAAGGTAAACACTACGTTGACACTATTAGCAATGACTGTGCTAATGCCAGTGACAAGTAACATCTTACTTGTTCATATACAGTACATGCTAAATAAGTTACATTTAGTATGTGCTATGATAGCTGTGAATGTGAACTGAAAAAAGATGATATAAATTGGTTCTAGGCCCAAAAAGCCATTAGTTGGAGCAACTTTATATAATATAATATAATATACTAATCTACTATCAGATGTCGATATTTACAGTGTGCTAAGTAATACGAATTTAGTTGATAAAATATCAGAATGTTGTTTATGAACTGTGTGGTAATACAGACAAAACATGAATGAAAGTGCAAAATCATGTTTTTTTTGAGTGGGCAAAATTAGTATTTGTGATTTATAATGGTGTATACATGTACAGTATGTCAGTGTGTATGAAATATGGTACATTGCTTTGAAAAGTTGAATGCTTACAGCTTGATAAATGTACCCCTGGCTTCACAGACAAGATTAAAATACATTTCTGAGCTGTTTTAACTGAAAGAAACTTGCACTGACATAGCTTAAAATATGTCCGTTTTATCTCATGCACACCAGGCACTTTTATAAAAGTTACTTAAAACTTGTTTAACTTTTCTTAAGCTTTTTTTGTTATTCAGATATTTTGCGGAGTAATTCTATTTGTTAACCAAAGAAGGTTACAGTTTTTAAATGCTTAAGTATTACAGTTGTTTTAAAGCTAAAAGGCTAAACTAGTCCATGTATAACTCAAACTAAAAGAATTAAGAGTTTCTATGCATCAAGGTTTATAGGGATTTTATGAAGTAATTAACGATTCGAATAATTAAGTTACTTATTGAGTAATTTAATTAATTTTCAGACAGAGTAATTAGAAAAGTAATTTAAATACAATATTGATGATGTAATTAGTAATTCATTACTTTTTAAAGTAACTTACCCAACACTGGTTTTGTGTGTTCTATAGGTGCATATCTATAGGTGCATATATACATGTGCATGGGGTTGTATAGGATGTCAGGGTGGGATTTTAAGGTTGAGTCTTGAATGAGTAAGGGCACTTCTCAAACACACGGCTTACCTGCTGGCTGAAATCATTTTAATTTGTCCTTTACTGGCAAATGTAAAATTAATTTAAAAGTGGCGCTGAATAGAGCCAAATCCAGCCTCTTGGCTCAAAGCGCCAGGAAATTGCTTGCAATAGGGATATATTGGTGTGAAAAGATCCCATAACACTACATTGAACAGGTTAACATGAGCTCTGACACATTTTCTTGATTCTTGGGCTGTTGCTGTTGTTTTGTTTTATTATTATTGCAGTGGGATTTAAATCTATCTGCTCAACAGCCAATATGCAATGTACAGCAGCTCTGTTAAGGTGCACTAGAGGTTTGGGCTGCAGTCACTGACAAAAATATGATGTGTGATGTCCATGAGTGATTATAGACCTGTTTTTGTAATTCTGAGTGTTGGATCCATTTGAGCTGGACTCGTTTTTATCATTTTGCCTGCCTTACCTCCATGCTGAGATACATATATCTTCATGTGGCCTTAATTTCACTCAGTTTCCTCACGTAAATAATACTAGCCATTGATAAAAGTCTTGTTTCCCCCCTCTTCCTGTTAAAGCTATTTCCTTCATTTAATAGAGTAAATAACCCCAACGCAATGATGAATCTTTAACGATTTGAGGTGAAATTAACTAAATGAGTTTAATGATATTTGGCTTTTTACGCATAAGCCTGGCCTTCTCGCAAGTCTCAGGGAGTGAATGAATAATCATGTGTTTTGCATGTGTTGTTTGTACAGCAAAACAAAACACATTTTCTTCTGGTCTGGCAAGTGTGAAACGATTTAAAAAAAGATTTGATGTTTACTCACTTTTATATGAAAACAAAACCCCAAACGCATTCAGAGAGCAACCAAAGTTGCATTAAAGCATTTGATAGAGTAGATATAAAAACGAAACATTATTAGATTTAAATTAAGTGTCTGAAATGAGTTTTTTATGGAAGTTTGGTGTAGCTTTTTTGTGGGAGCAGCTTATTTTGTAAAATCTTTGTTCTCTCTGTTACAAAAGCAGGCCACAAGGACATGCCACTTGATAAAATTGGATTTCATGCATTTGAAAATATTTAAATTGTTAAGTGCTGATCTCTACTTACATTAATGAGGGTCTAGAGAAATTTTGACCTTGCGGTGTGCATGAATCAATATGAAGTTAATAAGCCAAGTTCATTGCTGCCTAACATAAAACAAACCTGATTTGTTTACTTACCTAAGCTTGGGCATGTCAGACCCATTATGAAATGATTTATAGACCACCATCCAATGAAATTGTTTAAAGTAGATTAGGTTCAGGGAACGATCAGCACTAATATGACAAGCTGATGCCACATGACAGGTAACCAAGCAAACAAGTTCCTGAAATTCAGATTGAATTAGAATCCTAATAATCCTGCGGGGAGTCCCAGATTCAATCAGAGAGTCTGGGGAAGGGGTGTGAACTCCACGCCCCTAAATAAGCACACTTACATGCGCACACACACACACACACACCAGCAAATTGTGAAATAGGTGACAGGAGTTTGTGTACGTGTGTGTGCGCTCAAGTTCACATGAACATAAATCATAGACTTACATCCTAATATTCTTTCTTTAATTTTTTATTACCTTCAATAAAAAAGATATTTAAAACTTTAAGCAAAATGCTTGCCCTTTATTTTGTGTGATATTGATGCAATGCCAAAAATAGGAAGCATAATGCACAACAGAATGAGTGCTGCTCTTAGAAATTCTGTACCAAAGGCATTTATTGACCCGTAAAAGCACAGGCTCACATCACAATGATAAAGGGCTTCTGCAATAAAGTAAATATTATCTTTCAACAAAGTGAATTTATGCACCATGAAGAACACATTTAGACTAGTTAAAAAAGTTAAATCTTCAATTCAGTAATGTCCTTATGAGTGTTTACATATTTTCATAGATGATTTTTATTTTTTTTCCTGAAATTTCCTCTTTATTTGAAAATAATGAATATAAATGAGTATTGTTCCCTCTGTTCCTAGGCACATTAAAGAGATTGTCTGCATATTAGAATATTAATGTGTAAAGTAAGGAATGTGCATTGTCTGGACATTTGAATATGCATGATGAATATTACATTATAGCAGCAACAAATTCCAATTGTGAGGGCTGAGAACAAATCTATTATGTATTATTAGTATTATTATTTTTTTATGTATATATATTTACTTTAGCTTCACGAAAAAGTTTCTCCTGACATGTTTGGCAACATTTGAAAAGCACATTACTTTCATATAATACTGAGGTACCTTTTTTCCCCTCAAATTTAAATAGATTATTTGCACTTGTTATCATTTTCCCAAGAGCAGCCCATCATCTAACAATGCTCAGGAAGACATTTTTTAGTTTATTTGTAATTTTATGTAAGTAGCTATCCACTGTAGTAACACTAAATGGACCGGAGTTATTTCCTGCTTGTTAATAATTCCAAATTTAGGAAAGCAATGTAACTCAAAACTAGATGTTCCTGTATGTCTTCGTTTTTCATAGCTCCCTTATGCTCACTTGTGTTTCTGCGTTTCCTCTAGACTGGCTCTTTTTCAGTGAAGAATGTTGCTTTGCATGAGAAGGAGGATGAGTATGTTTCAGATCAGCCCCTAATTAGGGCCCCCAGCGTCAGTCCGGTGCGTCTAATGAGAGGTGTGTGACAGAGCAGGGGCCTGGTGAGCGCAGCCACGTTCTGATGGGAAGAATTATAGGACCGGTGATCCCCAACGCAGCACGATCCACACCTGCAAATCCCTCACGACTGCCCTCCTCTGCTTTTGATGTGCTATTCTTTTCATGTCTTTAACTCCGATGACGTCAAGAACCGTTATCCCGTTGCAACCGAGGTGGAGGGGTGCAGGGGTAATCATCCATTATACATTTTAATCATGCTAATTAATTGATAATAGACCCAGTAATTAACAACGGGGTGCGTCGTGTTTGTACGATCCATTGTAGATTACAGGAATTCGTTTGGGAAGGCAGAGTTGAACAATACGGCAGCAATCACGTCACTTAATTTTGCCGCACATGCTGTATCAACCCCGGCACATCAATGTGTTTCAGATATCCACACGCGTACCGAGCACGCATTTATCTTGGAAAGAACAAAAACTTTCCTAAACCTGCTTGTCATGCGAATAAGGCGCAATAGGATGCAGTGGGAGTCTGTGGCTCTTGATGTGACTGGGAAGTCAATTATGGCTACAGGGAGCTAGAGTGAGTTACAGTTCCCCTCTGCAGGAAATTAGCCCGTTATCAATTATCAATTAGACTGCCATGTGATTTACAGCCTTTAAGCAGGTGGTAGGTTTTTTTTCCCCCCACTTTTTTCACCTGTTATCTATTTGTATGAACACTCACGTACTTTCATCCACTGAGCTCTCAATCTGCCAGCACATGTGCGGAACATTGACTCTTTTTCTTGTTTAACTATGCTTTGTTCCAGCACTGAAGCCCTTTTCTCTTTTTGTCTTCCCTGTAGCTTTAAGATATATTTGGTGTTCTTGCATTGGAAGGATAGGTCAGTGAGTCAGAGCAGCGAAGCTGTAAATCACACAAAAGAAAAAGGGCCTTGCTAAAATGAACTAATGCTGGGCCATCCTGCTTGCTTATTATAAATGGAAGAATATATATACATATTTGTTTTGGTTTTTTTAAATAATAATGTACTGTATGAGGGAAAATATAACCATTTTATGTCATCAGAAACATCTGATATATTACTTACATTTATAATATTGAATTAAAATATTATTTGGTGCTTTCCATTAATATGGTATGAAACCTGAAAATGTATTTTTCTTCTTTCCATAAGGTAGATGCTTAACCTTAACCAAAAATTAGTGGTAGTCTATTTCACAAGGTCAAACTGAATATTCATTATAATATATTTACTCTATAAGAATGATTAATAATGTCATTACATTAAATCTGAAATATTATCATATATTTTTGCAACCCTGTTTACCAAATTTTCACAAAATGTTTAAATGTAGTTTACAATCCTGATTTGTATGATTTTTTTCCAGCAATAAAAATTAAATAAACATAACAATCAAACTAGCCAAATAAATAAATAAATAAAAAACACTATGCCAGAATGGGTAATAGGGTTGCAGATTTAACCAATATTAAGCTGAATATATAATTTGTAGTTTTGTATTTAGCTAAACATTTATTTGTAGTTTTTGGGAAACTTGTATTTGCCACAAATTAAAGAAATATTTTTATTTTTCTTACAATAACTTTAGTAACCTGGTTCAGTGTTTGAACTTGTTGAGTGCAATCAGTGCTACAATTTGTATTAAAAACTGAGAAAATTGAATACAATTATTTATTTTCTTTCTGTTATGCTGCATCATTCACTAAAAATAAACAGGGTTGTTTTAGGTCATTAAAATTAATAATAATGAAAAAATTGTGCATTATATGGGAAATAGCTAAACATTGTTTTTGGTCATTAAAATTGGGAAATAATAAATGAAAATAGTTTGTAATGCCGTTTTCACCAGATCAGTTGTTGAATCAGTTAGATAGGCCTGTATGTATCCAGTTATGATTGTATTATCCTTATAGTCATATTCATGATTTGCCAAATATTTACACTTATTTTATAGTTGATGTTACCATTTGAGTGTACTAATAATTAAGCATTTTCAAAGGCAGTTGAACAGAATTTGTCAATGTGTTGACATGTTGACAAGATTTTGCTTGCATTGTCTATTTGATGGCCTGTAGCTTTATTTCATATTTTAGAAATACACATTCAACCACTAGTGGGCCACCATCCTTTTTGAGGGAGCAAAAGTGATGTTTCCAATGCATATCTGTTATTTTATTTGTGGAAATTGAATGTAGATGACTCACTATCACTGCAAACTGCAAGGTGGGATTTAGTGATGTCAGTCAGAAATTTTCTTGACTTTTTCCAGAGAATGTAAGAAGTAATAAAATATGGATGTGTATGACCTTTTTAATATTTGGTTTATGTCTGATTGTACTGTCTTCATGGTTACAGTATGAGTTTAGTGATAACCACATTGAAGACATAATCCAGCTGTGAACTATGCTGACAATGGATTTCAGGGTCTTCTTCAGCCAGAGTGATTGTGGTCATTTGAAAAATAACATTGTGGATAACTTGTTTAAATCGTATAAAGTTTTGCACCCTTTAATGATCTAGGTTTTTTTTAATTGTGTGTTTTGGCACATTTGATTTGTACAGTTAAGTGATAAAACAATGAAAAATTTTTTTTTTTTCAGAGCAACATAGTCTGTTGCACCATGATGCCTTTTGGCTGAGAGTGGAGGGTAGCACTTGGGCACTCATTAACAGGCTGCCCACAGGCACAGATACCTGTCCCGCCAGCGCACTTGACACTCCCCTCAAACCTGTCTGTCTCCTGTCCATGTGCCCCCCATCCTGTCTCATTACTTATTGATTTGCAAATCAATAACACTTTTCAGGCTGCCTGAGATGGAAGAGGAGAGAGAACTGTCCTTGCTACCAGCTCAGAGAGAAAGATACTGGAGGGTAAAAGCGAGCTAGACCCTTTTACTTAAGTGAGTGGTGGCAGCAAATGGGATACATTTCACATTTAGATATATGACAGCGGCAACCATGGAAAATATGATCCATTCCGCGATTGCACTCCTTGTAGTGTCAGCATTCCTATTCTTAAAGGATGTTTCACCCAAAAATAGAAATTCTGTCATTATTTACTCCCTTTCATGCCATTTCAAACCTGCATGATTTTTTTTTCTTCAATGAAACAGAAAAGAAAAAAATTGAAGAATTGTACTAGTTGCTCTTTTCTTATAATTAGAGTAAATGTGAGCTTGAAGCAAAAAAAAAAAGAGAGAGAGTAGTCCATACAGCCGAGGTTGGGACGTTACATGAATCACATGAATTATATGCTTTCTTTTCAAAATAGTCACATTAGACAAAAGTTTAGTAGTTTGCATACCTGATCCGTCATTTAAGATTTCAAAAACAATGCAAAATTTTTTTTTTTTCAGAGCAACATACACTCAAAAAAATAAATCGTTGGTATAACTTAATATAATTATGACACACATTTCCACGCATTTGAATTATGTTATCTCAACTTAATCAAGGCAAATAGAACCCAAAAGCAAAGATCATCTTCAACCAACGAGATTAAATCTTTTTCGTTTGAATTATCTTGTGGATTTAACTTATACACAGTTTAGTCTTGTTAAGCCAATTAATTTTAACCACTTAATTTAAACCAGAAATGTTTTCATTGAAATATTTTTGACTTTAAACCAAAATGTATTTTAAATGTAAATGCTCAATGTGAAATGCAAAATGCTCAACTCAATGTGAATGTCTCAAGTCTTTCTTTATTCCAGTGTCAAAAGTGAAACCCAAAAACAGCAATTACTGATGCTGAGAGTGGAGGGTAGCACTTGGGCACTCATTAACAGGCTGCCCACAGGCACAGATACCTGTCCCGCCAGCGCACTTGACACTCCCCTCAAACCTGTCTGTCTCCTGTCCATGTGCCCCCCATCCTGTCTCATTACTTATTGATTTGCAAATCAATAACACTTTTCAGGCTGCCTGAGATGGAAGAGGAGAGAGAACTGTCCTTGCTACCAGCTCAGAGAGAAAGATACTGGAGGGTAAAAGCGAGCTAGACCCTTTTACTTAAGTGAGTGGTGGCAGCAAATGGGATACATTTCACATTTAGATATATGACAGCGGCAACCATGGAAAATATGATCCATTCCGCGATTGCACTCCTTGTAGTGTCAGCATTCCTATTCTTAAAGGATGTTTCACCCAAAAATAGAAATTCTGTCATTATTTACTCCCTTTCATGCCATTTCAAACCTGCATGATTTTTTTTTCTTCAATGAAACAGAAAAGAAAAAAATTGAAGAATTGTACTAGTTGCTCTTTTCTTATAATTAGAGTAAATGTGAGCTTGAAGCAAAAAAAAAAAGAGAGAGAGTAGTCCATACAGCCGAGGTTGGGACGTTACATGAATCACATGAATTATATGCTTTCTTTTCAAAATAGTCACATTAGACAAAAGTTTAGTAGTTTGCATACCTGATCCGTCATTTAAGATTTCATAAAACATATCATAAAACAGCTGTCAAGTATGTTTAGTTTACCTACTTGCATTTTATCTCAAAGTTTATGTTATTCAGCTCATGAGAAAGTTGTTTACTTGCAGTTGTGCAATATCCTTGCTGCACTAAAGTAGATTTAATATTATGCAAATATTTCACAACTTTTATTATATATATACCTCAGAAAAAGTACAGAGGCCTGGACCTCTGTGACCTCAGTGGTGGGTATGGCTGTGCATTGTGGACTGTTATCTGAAGCTGGTATTCACTGAAACCTTAGACATGTTCATTAGATTAGTAGTAGCATATTCCTGAATGAATCATTATTTTGAGTCAGATATTTTCAGTGAATCAGTTCAAGAGTAGCTCACTGATCTGGTTCTCAAGTTCAGCACCCTGGAAGGAAAAATGATCCTTTTCCTTAAACAAGACTAACATATTGCTTCTGATGTCTTGGAACATATTTCACAAGTTGTATGGATTTTCCTTTTATGTTCCACTAAAGATATATGTAAAATAGTATGTTTGGAACGAGTAAATAAAGCCAGCGTTTTTGTTTTTTTATTATTTTGGGTGAACTGTTCCTTTAAGATGTATTCAAATCACTTTTGTGTGACAATGCTGTTGGTAGTGGCCGGTTTCAGAGACAAACCCAGAGGGGCCTGTCCGGATTCTCATTAGGTCAGGGCTTATTGTCACTGCTAACAGAAAAAAGGATTTGCTTGAAACAGCCAGGCACAGAACAAAAAGCCTCAGCCCAGGTCCCAATCAGCAGCTCATAAAGGAGCCAGCACAGGTCTTAATCAGTCAGTCCTTAATGGAGCCGCTCTTTAAAAGTATTATTAACCTCATCTGTCTAGATTAAGAACTAATAGTCCCCTTTCTGTGTATTGTCTTTGCAGCAGCTGGTAATGTACATATATATTAATCCACTCACGCAGGCGAGATTGTGTGGCGCGGAGGAACAACGGTGCCCTTCACAAGCGAGGCAGACACAGGTTAGAAAGCCACTAATTAAATGTCAGACTTGACAGATTAAAATTATGAAATTTTAAATCAGCAAGTAGCTCTTTGTCATTGTCAAATTAAGCAGCCGGCGTGATGAGGAGACGGGAATGGAAGACTTTAATGGATTGAAGGGGAATGTACTTTAGCAGCCCTGGATATGGTGAATAAAGATTTCCCTGCGCTCAAGGTAATGGGCTGCACATTCAATTCAATGTGCCGATAGGCTGTGGCACCAGAGCCATCTGTGCTGCCACGCTTTTCCTAGCCATGCAATTTAGCGGTTTTTCTTTGTAAACAACACGCGAGCAGTTAAAAACAAGCTCTGTTTTAAAATCTAGTGAGTGACCTATAGTCTTAGGCAGCACTCATAGGGTCTGATGTTAGCATGTTGCTTAGCTAATGATCAAAAAAATCCAATAAGTGGAAAAAAAGCACACAAATATTGGGTTTATGTATTTTTATTTGCACATAATTATGGTTTATTGATACTTTTCCGTATTAAATAAAATGTTTATTTCGTCCACCATCTTGGATTGTTTCTTACGAGTTTTGTGCAGTGCGCAGTTAATATTCTTTCATTTCTGATTCCTCAAAATGCTGGCGCTGTAGGCATTAAACATATATAGATGAAACTTTTAAAATAATATCAATAAAATGTATTTAGAAAATAGATT
>NW_015544158.1:369103-372780 GCF_001515605.1 Sinocyclocheilus anshuiensis
ATATATCAAATTCCCATATTCGCTCTCAACATCCATATTTGTAGTGTTTATGGTTCATAATTAACCTACGATCAGATCAATACGATACATAAATCACAGAGACCGGTCTGAGAATGAAGGCCTAATGAATACTAACAGAACTTTTTATGCAGTCGGAGGGGAAAAAAAGCTCTTGCGCAGCATTTCTAAATAAAAATAAAAAACCAGCATTAAATTAGCCTGATTCCTTGTGCCTGCATTCAAGGTTCAAAGGCTTTGAGCTCAAATCAGGTCTAGATGTGTTTCGTTTCAGATGGGTTGAGAGCACAGCTTGCAATAAAGCAATGAACAAACCAGAGGCAGCGTTAGAGCAGCAACACTCAACAAGGATCCAAAAACGATACTGATTAAAAGTGACAAGATCCAATTAAATTTAATTACACAAGCTGTATATTCATTTTAACTGACGATTTTTATTAGGGAGCCAAACACACTTAAAGCAAGGAACTGAGGCTAAATTATATCAATGTAATACAGTTGGGTTATACAGAATCCAGTGTGTCTAATTTGCTTTAATTGAGTTAGGGGCAAGAGGCCTGCAAAAGGAGTTCAATAGTCTCCAATAGAGACGAACATCTCTTGGTTTGTCAGGCCAAATGTATTGAGGGAGATGATAAACAATGTAATACAGTTGGGTTATACAGAATCCAGTGTGTCTAATTTGCTTTAATTGAGTTAGGGGCAAGAGGCCTGCAAAAGGAGTTCAATAGTTTGAGGAAAAAATCACTGAGACGAACATCTCTTGGTTTGTCAGGCCAAATGTATTGAGGGAGATGATAAACGCTCTTCCTCAGGTGAAATTGAGATGTGAACCTTGTCCAGGATTATTCAAAAATAATCAAACTTTTTAAAGGGCCTATTTCATAAAGCTAGTCAATTTCTTGAACCGAAAAATCGTAGTTTAGCTTTACATAACTATTCTCCACGCTTTCTGTGATCCTTTGAATTAAACAATAATGTACTGTTAAAACTTATATCTTTAAATTAGCATGGCTTTGATTGTCTAACCTTTTTGCATATGAAATGAGAAGCAATCCTTGCTTTTGGAATGCAGGGTTTAATGTTTTATTTGCTCTTCTCCATTGGCGCATTATGACTGTTTCAGTGTGTATTTCGTGCACACAACATGGAGAAGATTGAATAGCAATATATAAATTGTTTAGCTGAAATATCAATAGGTGTTTTGTTGCTTAAATACTTTACTATGACTGGTTTAGTTTATCTGTTACCCAATTTAATTACCAAACGCTATTTTCGGTTTTGGTTTTAGGCTAAATTCAAACTTTGAGTTTTGTTTCAGTGGAAATAAAGAAAAAAGGGTCATCTGGTTTTCCATGATATAGCTTTGTGAATAAAATTAAGAAATGTTCATAACAATCATTTGTTTGATTCAAACCCCCATTGCATCTAAACAAAGCGGACCCATTTACAGTACGTTTTGGGATATAATGCAACCTGTTCTATGCCCTTTAAAAGCAACTTGACAAAGTCTTTACCGTATACTCCATATCTAAATGTGACATGACACATGAGAGCTTCTGGTGTGCTTGAGTCCTTTGTAGAGGTGAGTGAGTGGCATAGTAACTGGTTAGCCTCAGGTGCTGTGCTTCATATATGTACCCAGCCTGTCTTGTGCACGGGGATGCTCAGTGACTTGCCCTGTGGTGCTATGCTGAGTTTTCAAAGCACACAGATCATTTGTTTTCCCTTTCCATGACATGTAGTTTAGATCAGCTTTCTTCTGGATGTGTCACTGAGGCAGACTCCGGGCATTTCCCCGGTCCGGTCTTTTTACCAAAGGAAAATGGGAAAATTCTAATGAAAGAATGAAATTGATATTTTTGATGCTTACATTAGTTCTAAAAATTTTTTGCAGCCTTTACAGCTTAGTTTTGCATGAGTGTTTTTTATTTTATTTAGCCAGGCAAGTAATTTACGAACAACATTCTGATTTAGAATGATGTTCTGGCAAAATAAAAATGTTTTAGAGTTAAAATGTTAAGGAAAAATGACAAATGTCCTAGTGTGGCATGACATATTGTTATAATGTACACTATCAAAAGTTCTGTAATTTTTTTGTAATGTTTTGAAAGAAGTCTCTTATGCTCACCAAGGCTGCATTAATTTCATCATAAATACAGTAATATTGTGAAACATTATTACAATTTAAAAGAACTGTTTTCTGTTTTATATTTTAAAGTCTAATTTATTCATATGATGGCAAAGCTGAATTTTATTATTACAGTCGAAAACCCGTTCTGGATCCTTAAAGAACAGCACTTATTTGAAATATGCATTTATTTTGTTACATTATGAATGTCTTTACTGTCACTTGTGATCAATTTAAAGCATCCTTGCTGAATAACAGTATTAATGTCACACCCGGGACAAAGAGGCAAACAGGCAGATTAAAGCAAGTCGGTGAGTTTATTGAAAGGAACTGAGGAGCAGCTTCCAACATAAAAGAATCAAACTGAGGAATCAATGGAAGCAGAGAACACAGTCTTATCTGGGGTCGACACTCTTGGTAGCGAAGTCTACCCCCAGGTGGGACCAGGACCGGCGAGGGATGGGTAACGGGACCAGTTTACCCTCAGGCAGACTGCATGGCGTGGTGGAGATGGCACAGACCTAACATCCTTTGATGTAACAGGCGACATCTTGGGCCATGTTGGGCCACCAGTAGTGGTTCTGGAGAAGCGAGAGGGTTCGGCGGCTGCCTGGGTGTCCCGATCCCGGAGAGGTGTGAACGGAGTCCAGAAGGGTTATACGCAGGGTGGATGGGACATAGTTCTTCCCCTCTGGACCTCCCGGCGGAGCGGGTTCGGTGAGAGTGGCGGCACGGATCTGGTCGGTGAGTGCCCACTGAATAGGAGACATGAAGACGGCAGGCGGCAGAATGGGCTCTGGTTCTTCGGGGGTAGGATCCGGCTGGTGTAGGCGGGAAAGGGCGTCCGCGCGGAGGTGTCCGTGATTAATAATCAGGTGATTGTGAGCGGGTGTAGGAGGCTGGTGAGGCAGGTGTTTCCGTGACATTAACCACCCCCCCACAGGCGTCTCCCGACGCCCGAGACCGACTGCGAGGACGACCGCGCCCCCTGGGAGCAGGGCGGTCCGGATGAGCCTGGTGGAAGTCGTCGAGGAGGGATGGGTCCAGTATGTCCTCTCTGTCTGCCCACGATCTCTCCTCAGGACCGTACCCCTCCCAGTCTATGAGGTATTGGAGCCGGCCGCCGGGATTCGAGGATCTTCGTCGAGTGCCCACTGAATGGGAGACATGAAGACTGAAGGAGGCAGGATGGGCTCTGGTTCTTCGGGGGTAAGATCTGGCTGGTGTTGGCGGGAAAGTGCGTCCGCTCTGACATTCTTACTCCCTGGACGATAAGTGACCACAAAGTGGAAGCGGGTAAAGAACAGAGCCCAGTGGGCCTGCCTCGGGTTAAGACGCTTGGCCTCTCGGAGGTATTGTAAGTTCTTGTGGTCTGTGATCACCTCAAAAGGATGTTTGGCACCCTCCAACCAATGCTGCCACTCTTCCAGAGCGAGCTTGATGGCCAACAACTCTCGATTTCCCACGTCGTAGTTCTGCTCCGCCGGGGATAATTTCCGTGAGAAATACGCACATGGATGGAGCACTG
>NW_015544158.1:372790-376437 GCF_001515605.1 Sinocyclocheilus anshuiensis
GGGACGACCTCGGGCGGAGGAGGGGGTACCTCGTGTTCTGTGGAGGGAGGGAGAAGAGGAATAGTGAAGGGTTTTAGCAAGGACACATGAAAGGTGGGTGAGATCCGGTAATGGTCAGGCAGGTGCAATTGGTACGTGACTTCATTGATGCGCCGTGCGACGGAGAAAGGACCTATGTACCGAGGACTCAGCTTCCTGCTGGGCCGCCGGAGGCGGATGTCCCGGGTGGATAACCAGACTCGGTCCCCTGGTTGATAGACGGGATTGTTGGACCGACGAGCGTCTGCATTGACCTTGTGCCTCCGGACGGCCCGCTGGAGATGGATATGCGCTGAGTCCCATACCCTCTCGCTCTCACGGAACCAGTGATCTACCGCTGGGACTTCCGAGTGTTCCTCGGTCCAAGGAAACAGGGGCGGCTGGTAACCTAGCACACATTGAAATGGGGTGAGTCCGGTGGTTTCCTGGCGCAGGGAATTCTGGGCGTACTCGGCCCAGGGTAGGTACTGGCTCCAGCTGTCCTGATGTTCATGGCAGTAGGCCCGGAGATACCGTCCGATCTCCTGGCGGAGCGGGTTCGGTGAGAGTGGCGGCACGGATTTGGTCGTCGAGTGCCCACTGAATGGGAGACATGAAGACTGAAGGAGGCAGGATGGGCTCTGGTTCTTCGGGGGTAAGATCTGGCTGGTGTTGGCGGGAAAGTGCGTCCGCTCTGACATTCTTACTCCCTGGACGATAAGTGACCACAAAGTGGAAGCGGGTAAAGAACAGAGCCCAGTGGGCCTGCCTCGGGTTAAGACGCTTGGCCTCTCGGAGGTATTGTAAGTTCTTGTGGTCTGTGATCACCTCAAAAGGATGTTTGGCACCCTCCAACCAATGCTGCCACTCTTCCAGAGCGAGCTTGATGGCCAACAACTCTCGATTTCCCACGTCGTAGTTCTGCTCCGCCGGGGATAATTTCCGTGAGAAGTACGCACATGGATGGAGCACGGGGGGTTCACCTCGCCACTGTGATAGGACGGCGCCCACTCCCAGGATCGCGGCGTCCACCTCGACCAGGAAGCGGAGATTAGGGTCTGGGTGTGAAAGGGCCGGGGCCGTACAGAAGGCGGCCTTGAGCTGGCTGAAGGCCTGGTGGGCCTCGGGGGTCCACGTGAGGAGTTTGGCCTTCCGTCGGAGGAGAGAGGTAAGGGGCGCCGCCATCTGGCTGAAGTGGGCGATGAAGCGGCGGTAGAAATTTGCGAACCCTAAGAATCTCTGCATCTCCTTGATGGTAGTCGGTTGGGGCCAGTTCCGAACGGCATCCGGCATCCACCGGTCCATTTGCACCCCTGCAGGGGTGACGATGTAGCCCAGGAAGTGAACGGTGGATTGGTGATTGGTGCATTTCTCCGCCTTGAGATACAGGCGGTTTTGGCGGAGGCGTTGGAGGGCGCTGGAGGACTTGGGTGACATGGTGACGGTGTGCTTCGAGCGTGGGTGAGTAAATGAGAATGTCGTCAATGTAGATGAGGACAAACCGGTTGAGCATGTCTCGGAAGATCTCGTTCATGAAATTTTGGAATACGGAGGGTGAGTTGGAAAGCCCATAGGGCATGACCCGGTAGACCCGGTATCCGGTGGGCGTGACAAAGGCAGTCTTCCATTCATCACCCCGGCGAATGCGGATGAGGTTAATGAGGTTATTGAGATCCAGCTTGCTGAACACGCAGGCTCCGCGGAGTTCCTCCAAGGCTGCCGGGACCAGAGGAAGGGGATAGGTGAACTTCACTGTTTGGTCATTGAGGGCCCGGTAATCGATGCACGGTCTCAGCCCCCCATCCTTCTTGGCCACGAAGAAGAAGCTCGACGCTGCGGGTGAGGTGGATGGACGGATGAACCCCTGTTGTAAGGCTTCCTGCACGTACTCCTCCATGGCGGCTCTCTCCGGGATCGACAGGGGATAGACACGTCCTTTGGGTAATTGGGCCCCAGGCAGCAGGTCAATGGCACAGTCCCATGGCCGGTGAGGTGGCAGGTGAGTGGCAGCGAGCTTGCTGAACACGTCCTGGAACGCCTGATATTCGGGAGGAGAAGGAGTGATAGGCGCGGAATCCGGGCTTTCCACTGAGGTGGAACAGACTGGGAGGTCCTTCCGGTCGGAGATCGGTCTAGGCAAATTCCGGAGACATGCTTGTTTGCACTCCCCACTCCACGTGAGTATTTCTCCGGACCTCCAGGAGATGGTTGGCTGATGCTTGGCGAGCCAGGGGCGCCCCAGGACGATGTCCACGACGGCCTCCTCCAGCACCAGTAGAGAGATCCGTTCGTTGTGGAAACATCCAATCCGAAGAACGACCTCGGGCGTACGGTGCCGCACCAGCCCCTTGCCCAACGGCTTTCCCTGGACAGTGGTGATCTGGTAGGTCGTGGAATTTTTGCAGCGGGGAATTTGCAATCCGGCGAGACTACGGGAGGAAATGAAGTTCCCCGACGCTCCAGAGTCCACGAGGATTTTGACTGGAAAGGATTGGTTGTGATAAATTAGAAGAGCATTTATATGCGGAATGCCTGATACATCAGGAGTGATCTGGATAGTACTCACCGCTGGGCGTGGTGGACGAATGGGGCAGGTGCGGAGCTGGTGCTCCTGGGATCCACAGTAGAGACATAGGCCATGGGTGAGTCTCCGAGATCGCTCTGAGGACGACAGGTGGTAGCTATCCGTGATCATGGGCTCAGGTGCTGGAGTGGAGAGGCTGGGTGAGGCAGCGGCAGCGGGTCTCGCTTCCATATGGCACGCGGTTAGGTGCTGGGAGATGCGAACCGCCTTCTGGAGGAAACTGTCGAGGCCCACGGTGTCATCATAGATGGCCATCTGTTGGCGTAAGCCCGGGTTGAGGCCTCGCCGGAACACCGAGAGCAGGGCGGCCTCGTTCCAGCCGCTGCTGGCGGCGAGAGTGCGGAAGCGCAGCACATACCCGTGGATGGATAACTCGGCTTGCCGCAGTTGAAAGAGCTCCTCATGCACCGTGACTTCCGTGGTCGATTGACCGAATACCTCCCGGAAGTGTTTAACAAAGCCCTCCAGGGAATGAATCCACGGGCTCTGTGCCGTCCACAAGGCTTCGGCCCACTGCAAGGCTCGCCCCGACAGTAAGGAGATAATGAAAGACACTTTGGCCCGCTCGGTCACAAACAGGTGGGGTTGCATCTCCAGATAGAGGGAGCATTGCAGTAGGAACCCGCTGCAGAGGGCTGCCTCACCCGAGAAGCTGGCTGGCCGGGCCATGGGACAGGCGGGGAGAGCGGGAGATTGGGGTCTGGGTGTGAAAGGGCCGGCGCCGTACAGAAGGCAGATTTGAGCTGAAGGAAGGTCTGGTGTGCCTCCGGGGTCCAGGTGAGGAGTTTGGCCTTCCGACGGAGGAGAGAGGTGAGTGGTGCCGCCAATTGGCTGAAGTGGGCGATAAAGCGGCGATAGAAATTGGCGAATCCCAGGAATCTCTGCATCTCCTTGATGGTAGTTGGTTGGGGCCAGTTCCGAACAGCATCCACCTTCCTCTGGTCCATTTGTACTCCTGCAGGGGTGACGATGTAGCCCAGGAAGTGGACGGTGGATTGGTGGAATGCACATTTCTCAGCCTTCAAATACAGGCGGTGTTGGCGGG
>NW_015544158.1:376594-377235 GCF_001515605.1 Sinocyclocheilus anshuiensis
GAGAGTGGGGTCTGGGTGTGAAAGGGCCTGGTCCGTACAGAAGGCAGATTTGAGCTGAAGGAAGGCCTGGTGTGCCTCCGGGGTCCAGGTGAGGAGTTTGGCCTTCCGACGGAGGAGAGAGGTGAGTGGTGCCGCCAATTGGCTGAAGTGGGCGATAAAGCGGCGATAGAAATTGGCGAATCCCAGGAATCTCTGCATCTCCTTGATGGTAGTCGGTTGGGGCCAGTTCCGAACGGCATCCATCTTCCTCTGGTCCATTTGTACCCCTGCGGGGGTGACGATGTAGCCCAGGAAGTGGATGGTGGATTGGTGGAACTCACATTTCTCCGCCTTTAGATACAGGCGGTGTTGGCGTAGGCATTGGAGTACCTTGGTGACATGGCCACGGAGTGCTTCGAGATTGGGTGAATAAATGAGTATATCGTCTATATAGATTAGGACGAACCGGTTGAGCATGTCTCTGAAGATCTCATTCATAAAGTTTTGGAATATGGAAGGTGAGTTGGAAAGCCCATAGGGCATGACCCGGTACTCATAGTGCCCGGTGGGTGTCACAAAGGCAGTTTTCTTTGTGCGAATGCGGATGAGGTTCTAGGCGCTCTTTAGATCAAGCTTGCTGAAGATCCGGGAACCGCGGAGCT
>NW_015544158.1:377441-379394 GCF_001515605.1 Sinocyclocheilus anshuiensis
CTGAAGATCTCATTCATAAAGTTTTGGAATATGGAGGGTGAGTTGGAAAGCCCATAGGGCATGACCCGGTACTCATAGTGCCCGGTGGGCGTCACAAAGGCAGTTTTCCATTCATCCCCCCTGCGAATGCGGATGAGGTTATAGGCGCTCCTTAGATCCAGCTTGCTGAAGATGCGGGCACCACGGAGCTCCTCCAAGGCGGCCGGGACCAAAGGAAGGGGATAGGCAAACTTCACCGTCTGGTCGTTGAGGGCCCGGTAATCGATGCAAGGCCTCAGACCCCCATCTTTCTTGGCCACGAAGAAGAAGCTCAACGCTGCGGGTGAGTTGGACGAACGGATGAACCCCTGTTGCAAGGCTTCGTGTACGTACTCCTCCATAGCGGCTCTCTCCGGGATTGACAGGGGATAGACGTGTCCTTTGGGTATTTGGGCCCCAGGCAGCTGGTCAATGGCACAGTCCCATGGCCGGTGAGGTGGAAGGTGAGTGGCAGCGAGCTAATTTTGGACGGAGATCGGGATAGGCAGATCCCATAGACATTCCTGCTTACACTCCACACCCCACTTGAGTATTTCTCCGGACTTCCAGGCGATGGTGGGTTGATGTTTAGAGAGCCAGGGGCGTCCCAGGACGATGTCCACGACGGCCTCCTCCAGCACCAGTAGCGAGATCCGTTCGGTGTGAAAACACCCAATTTGTAGAACGACCTCGGGCGTGCGGTGCCACACCAGCCCCTTGCCCAGCGGCTTTCCCTGGACAGTGGTGATCTGGTAGGTAGTGGCATTTTTGCAGCGGGGAATTTGGAATCCGGCAAGGCTACGGGAGGAGATGAAATTCCCCGACGCTCCAGAGTCCACGAGGATTTTGACTGGAAAGGATTGGGTGTGATAAATTAGAAGAGCATTTATATGAGGCATGCAAGACACATCAGGAGTGATCTGGATAGTACTCACCGCTGGGCGTGGTGGACGAATGGGACAGGTGCGGAGCTGGTGCTCATTGGATCCATAGTAGAGACAGAGCCCACGGGTGAGTCGCCGAGAACGTTCCGTGGAAGATAGGTGGTAACTATCCGTGATCATGGGCTCTGGTGCGGGAGATGAGAGGCTGGATGAGGCAGCGGGCATGGAATCCATATGGCACGCGGTTAGGTGCTGGGAGATGCGAACCGCTTTTTGGAGGAAGCTGTCAAGCCCCACGGTGTCATCGTAGATGGACATCTGTTGTCGTAAGACGGGGTTTAGGCCTCGGCGGAAAGCCGAGAGCAGGGCAGCCTCGTTCCAGCCGCTGCTGGCGGCGAGAGTGCGGAAGCGAAGCACATATCCATGGATTGATAAATCCGCTTGCCGCTGTTGAAATAGCTCCTCATGCACTGTGACTTCTGTGGTCGATTGGCCGAATACCTCCCGGAAGTGTTTCACAAAGCCGTCCAGTGAGTGAATCCACGGGCTCTGTGAATTCCATAAGGGCTCGGTCACAAACAGGTGTGGTTGCATTTCCAGGTAGAGGGCACATTGCAACAAAAACCCGCTGCAGGAGGCTGCCTCACCTGAGAATCTCGCTGGCCGGGCCATCGGACAGGCGGGTGGGGAGGCGATGATAGTCCGATCGGTAACGGGCTCCGGTGAGGATGTGCTCCGAGGATCCATGGGTCCTTGTAGTATTCCGTTTAGAGGGGCTGGTCTTCTGTCACACCCGGGACAAAGAGGCAAACAGGCAGATTAAAGCAAGTCGGTGAGTTTATTGAAAGGAACTGAGGAGTAGCTTCCAACATAAAAGAATCAAACTGAGGAATCAATGGAAGCAGAGAACACAGTCTTATCTGGGGTCGACACTCTTGTCCTTCGGCAGAGAACTGAGGAATGCTAGGCTCGACAGGCAGGTAGGTAGGCAAGGAACCCGTGCTGAGATGCTTGTAACCTTGAGACCAGCCGACGAGTGACTGAGGTGAGT
>NW_015544158.1:379559-391035 GCF_001515605.1 Sinocyclocheilus anshuiensis
AATCAAGTGATTGTGAGCGGGTGTAGGAGGCTGATTCGGCTGGTGAGGCAGGTGTTTCCGTGACAATTAATTTATTTCAAAAGTAATTTTTACTGGCAAAACTTTTGAACAGTAGTGTAAATGTTTTATGAAGAACAGTTTTCAGCTGTTAGGTTGCAGGTCAGTTTTATTTGGTAAGAAAACCATGCTAATTAATGCAATTAACAAAATGCAACTTAATGTAAAATCATGCAGTTTTAATACCAAAATAAGAGAAATACTTCTCATATGCTTTGTTGACTTGTTGCTTTGTTGCTGAGACATCAAATATGTGCATCAGTTTCATATTGTTTTTGTAAATGCAGTTCATGGTAATAATAAAGGCTTATATTGTAAATATTAATTAATGTAAATAATATTGTTTAATTTTTTATGATAAACAATTTTGATACTGTGCCACTTGATATCCAGTGTAAAATCTGGGTCTTAAAGCTAAACCAGTTGAGAAGCACTAAGTATGGTATCTAAGTGTGTGTGTGTGTGTGTGTGTGTGTGTGTGTGTGTGTGTGTGTGTGTGTGTATGAGGAAGATTGAGAAAGAGAGAGTGTGAGGTGGTAATGCAGTGGTGTGTGTCCTGTTCACCCAGCGTGCTGTTGCTCTCCCATCTGTGCAGGGAGCCACATCTGCTCCTGAGGTCATAGAGGTCAGCAGTGACACCAGATTTAACTGTTATTTACTCTGAGTCCCCGACAAGACACATACAGCCCGCGCCCACTCAACTGATGTATGTTAAATGTGCTCCAAATTACCAGTGTGTTGGATCTATTGATGGGCCATTCGAGCCTGTCAGCCTGTCTCTATCAGCCTCTCAGTTATCCCCTCCTCTCCTTCCCCCATTCATTCCATCCTTCATCTCTCCCTCACTCCCTCTCTCTCTCTCCAGGCCCCACCGCAGCCCAGGCTGAGCACCTTGCTCTGAATGGGAAATGAGGGCTTCGACAGATACATGCACCTCTGGAACCTGTTGGGTGTTCAGACACATGTCTTGCCCATCTCATTTTGAACAGGTTAAAAGACCACGTCAAGCGCAATTATACTGTGCCAGCATCTTCAACAAGACCTTGCAGGAGACGTTGTTTATTATGTTCTGATTTACACTGGTGTGATTACGACATATGTGCGGATGGGAATTGTGAGGAAATTAACGTTTCTGGTTCTGATTTTGCTTATATAGTATATATACACACAAAAACACTTCCACAAAATTATTAAGCAACACAGTACTTTTTTAACATTGCACCAAATCAGCATTTTGATTTCTGAAGGATCATGTGACACTGAAGATTGGAGTAATGACTGCTGAAAAGTTAGCTTTTCATCACAGGAATAAATTACATTTTTAATATACTTACATTTTTAATATTTCACAATATTACTGTTTTTACAGCATTTTTGATCAAATAAACTCAGCTTTGGTGAACATAAGAGACTTCTTTCAAAAAAAAATTGGAGTTTATAATAATATGCAAATGCTTTTGCAATATTTTAGATTGCACAATATGGCTGAAAATAAGAAGTCAGATAGTAATTGTGTAACGAGTGATTTATTAAATGAGTGAGAGCCCTTTAGATCAAACTCGGTTCTGGAGGGCCGGTGTCCTGCAGAGTTTAGTTCCAACCCTAATTAAACACACCTGAACCAGCTAATTAAGGTCTTACTAGGCATACTAAAAATAACTTGCCTCAACACACCTGCTTGGAAGTTTTTAGTATGCCTAGTAAGACCTTAATTAGCTGGTTCAGGTGTGTTTAATTAGGGTTGGAACTAAACTCTGCAGGACACCGGCCCTCCAGGACCGAGTTAAGAGACCCCTGCTTTAGATGAACCATTTTGATGGAGTCATTAAAAGAAACGACTCTTGAGAGTCGTTTGTTTGCGAATCTGACACTTGTCGTACCGTATGTTTGTCAACATACGTTAAACCGTCAATAAAAAATTCTATATAAATTGTTCATTGTATTTATTTTGCAGCAAATTATTTTCCATGCCATTCATTTCCAGTATATTTTTGATTCCCAACCCTTAACGTGAGCCGTTTTTCACTATTTAAACACCATTGTGCCTTTTACTTAATTAATCCAATTTATTTATTAATTCATTTTAATTTTCAGCGTTTTCTTCAAGGCAAAGTGCCGCTGCTGGGGCAAAATGAAGGCACAATGCTCTTTTACTCTGCTATATTTGTCTATGTGACACACTAAGGACTTGTTGAGGGCTCAATGACACTGTGTATCTGATAATGTCAGAGCTTGTCTGGCTGTAAGGGAGCCTCATGTTTACACAGAGGCAGCAGTGAGGAGATTAGCGCAGAGGTTCTTGTAGAACAGCGCTGTGATGAGCAGAACAAGGCTCCGCTTCGGTTCATAAATAGCACATGCACTGCTGCTAATTGACTCACACAGGCATTAGTGGGATTAAGTTAGAGCCCAAAGTTCATTAAGCAGATAAATGCATCTCTTAGACTGCTAAAGAGTTCCAGCGCTAACACAGCCCACTGAAAATAGTGTTTATGCACAATGGTGCTCAACCGAGATGAAATCATGTTCCTTTTACATAATTTTTCTCTGTATGTTTGGTGCAATTAGTAGGCCTATGACTTTTATGTAGAGAACACATTGCTAATCACCAAAACAAAGCTGTTGTTTGCATCTTTAGCATGTTTAACGTTCATAACTGTGCATGCCAGGGACATTTGCAATTTTTTTTAAACAAACACACAGCTAATTGTCGAAAAATATTTTTTTAGAATGTATTAGAATGCAACATTTAGAATGTATAATTTGGGATCAAGAAATAGCTAAATGTTAGAAAAGATTTCTATTTCAAGATGTTAATGTTGTTCTACTCCACTATCTATTCATTAAAGAATCCAGAAAACTGTATCCAGGTTTCCATAAAAATATTATATAGCCTATTATATATAAAATACAAATGCAACATTCATCACTGTACATGTTGGCACATTTACCTTTTTTTTTTTTTGAACAGGCAAAGAGCTAATCATCCGAAAAAGCTGTTATTTATTTGGCCTATATAATGTTAATCTCAGGGAAAGTAAATGAACACAGGGTTCTTTTGTAGAAAGTGTAGTGTCAACCGATTTCGAATCGACTCTCCAGCTATGAATGACATCACAGCGGGCGCTTAGAAAGCGGTGGAGAGTGCTTTCATTTTGCCACTTAGACGATAAATTACCCAGACAATAGACCTCTAAAGTTGGCAGGTAATTCAATCGTGACTGTTGACTCCAGGCATTTGCTTTGTTTGCCCTCAGAAGGAAATAGCCAAAAATTCATCTTGGCGGAGTCAAACGAAATGAAAGATAATATTCTTTATCTGCTCGGGATAGCTGCGGATGAACTCCTCCAATATGAGTGTAAATAAGATTTAGTGATTCCATACTTCAGTTGGCTTCAACTCAAAGTGATTTGGATCAATAACGTTTGTCCGTACGTACGTATACGTGACAGGGCTCCAGCCCGTCACGAAGGGGAGGCACGAGGGCTGTATTCAGATTTCACCGGTGTCAAATTAATTCCAGGCTTATCGGGAAATTCAATTAGCAGGGAACCCCCCCTTTGTGAGTAAGAGAGTGTCCGACATCCCAACGTGACAAATTACAGCGCTCAGAGAGCATATCAAGGCGAAGTGTTGAGGCTTGCTAATCTTCCCTCTAATTCTCAATTACTGTAAAATGAAGCCATAAATCACAGGGACAGGCAGATCGATGGAAACGTTGTTTTTGGAGTGATTGGCAGCCACCCCAAAGGTTACTTTTTAAGTTGGTTTAAGGTTACCACTCGGAGAGGGCTTGAGGCGGGGTGGTGGCTGTAGTAAATGAGAAACAAATTAAATTTCTCCCTACTATCTCCACAGAAACCATTTAAATCCTTTATGGAAACTAAATTGTCCCCAGACAAATCGCCCCTGGTTCTATGACAATATACTATGGCGGTGCAACCGAAATAAATTTGTGTCACTCCAGATATGCCTTTGTCTGTAATGCCATTCATTGGAAACTTGAAGAAAAGATAGAGAGGGGAAATAAAAAGAAAGGGGCACTTTTGGTAAAGAACAAAAGAAGCTAGATAGGAGGACCCCCTTCATTTTCTCCCTCTCCCTCGCTCTCTCTCGATCGCGCTCTCTGTCACTCTCCTGGTGGTGCCCACCTCCAACTTGTGGCGTTATTAATTTTGGGCTGGAGTCTTTGCATTCATGAGGCTGAGATTGAAATGTAAATGAGTCTGAGGGAGCGAGCAGTCAACACCGGCCCTGGCTGCACGACCCGTGTCACGCACGCTCTGTCTCTGCACCCCGGCTCTTATCATTCACACAGATTAAGAGAGTAGAACATCAATCACTACATCAGGGAAACAATGAATAAAACGGTCCAACAAGGCAGATGAAAAATCACTGAGGAAGCAGAGTTAAGAGGACACGGGGCAGTGGCGGTGCAGTGGGGGCTGATTGCTGTGGCGGAGGGGCACGCTGTGCTGGCGGCTCGCTGCGACGAGTGCTGAAGCCAAGAGGTTTGTTTGGATTTGCTTTGTCCAGCTGGGCTAAGTGTGTTTCTGAGCACTCTCACCCACCGCTCTGATTTTGTTGCTGGTTTGCGGTGCGTAACGGATCATAGCTGTTATTAGACCTATCAGTGTGATTGAAATCACATAGAAGCACTATGATACAGCCCTTTCCAGTATCTATCTATCTATCTATCTATCTATCAGAAATGTGCGTATGCATATATATATATATATATATATATATATATATATATATTTGTATGTTTGTATATATACACACATACAGCTTTAAGTTATTCTGAGGGGAATTATTATGATTTATTTATGTATTCACATTTTCTATAATTAATGATACTAATAAAAAAATTATATGTTTTTCTGTTTACATTTTGCAGATAAGTCTGTGTTTATTTAGTGGGCAAAAACACATTTATGGGTTAAAATATATATATATAAAATATAAATATAAAACTATACTTATATGTATCATCTATATCTATATCCATATTACGTGTAAAATATATAAAATACAACTTATAATATGAGTTTTTACAATGTAACCTGCCATTAAACATTCAATTATAGGCTTTTCAGCTAAATTTCAAATATAAAATGGTTGTTAAACACAATGAAAAACATGATGCAGCAAAAACATAAAAGATAACATACAAAAATATATTGTACAAAAAATTATAATAAATTGTAGAAATGAATACAGTCTCCTCCTATTTCTGTAAGCATTCAAAGCCAGAAAGTCAGTTATTAAATGTATATAAATTTGTTCCACTTGAAATTTATGTAGAATTGAAAGGTTTTAATAAGAGCACAGACTCCATCTATCGAAGGGCCAGATTGGATAAAACAGCATCAATAAATTTCACTGGGAAGTCCGAGAGAGCTTCCCGTAATGGCAGCTTTATGGACTATGATTGGTGAATATTACAAAGCTTATTGGCCATGAGAGAAGACTGTATCAAAGCTTGCAGTTATTACTGACAAAACTTGGACATCTTTATGAACCCATTGTGATATCATACTAATTCCCCTCAGAATGACTTTATCTGCCCTGTCGCGGGTCCCCATTCGGCGTGTCACATCAGGTTCGCGTCTAATTTGAGCCGATTACAGCTGGCATCGCCACTTATAGCCTATTTGGGGCCAGTGGAATTCCATTTTCTTAAGCGCAGCCACAGTCCGCTATTATTATTATCAGGATTTTTACCTTCTATCTTTCTTTTCTTCTCCTAGCTCTAGCTTTTACTTTGTGTTTTCAGAACAAAAGCTAATGTGCTGAAAGACCGGTCTCGTCTCGTGCTCATTGAAATCATGCGAGTGCCATTTATGCTTAATACGTCTGCGTGCAGGAGGAAGAAAAGCAACCTGGCAGCTCCTGAAGCGAGATGAGAAGACCTTTGGGGATTTGTGCGCGTCGTCTTCCTAGAGCACTCAGACACCGACAGCCCGACCAAAATATTTCACATAATTTGATTAGGTTACAATGACAATCTTTATTTATAGTGCTCCTCAGATGCAGGGGGTGGAAGCTTTTGTAGTGACGAATCCAAATGAACTTTTGTTTGTCTTACCATGGCAATCCAAATACAAACAAACAGTGTTCATGTAACTAGGGGTAATTACAGCCTACAGGATGTCCATCCATTTCTTATGGCGGAAAGCGCAGTCGCTTCTTTAGGTTTGTGCAATAACTCCCCCCATTTTGCAAGAGGTCAGGCTCCCACACAAAGACAAGCACATTTACACATAAGAGTATGAGAATAATATCAGTAATTAATTTGAAAAACAACAGTAATTTTAATGCTACAACATGCCGATGCTTGCAATATTTTAAAGGGTTAGCAGTGACACTTTTGTGTCACTGTTATGTTGTTCCAAACTATGACTTTCTTTATTCTGTGGAACACAAAAGTTTCCATACATTGAAAGTCAATGGGGTCCAATGATGTCTGAACCCCACTGTTCTTCATAATATCTTCTTTTGTGTTCCACAGAAAGAAAGTAAGCCATACAGGTTTGGAACGACACAAGAGTGAATAAATTACAGAATTTAATTTCTTGGTGACCTATCCCTTTAAGGGGACTAAATGTGTGGAAAAGCATGGTATACTTTTAATATCTTCACTCTAAGTCAAGTTGTTCACCTGCAAAGCCTTCATCAAACAGTACAGCTCAAACCGGAGGTTAATGAAAATGTCCCACGCATTGATTTACCTCTGCGTCTGGGGGCAAAGCCATTGAAACAAACAATTCGTTTATCTGCCACGTTTCTTCGGCAAGACCCTCATAAAAGCTTTTCAATAAATTTCACCGTCTGTTTTACAGACCTTTCCTCTTCCTTGCATCATTTTTGTAAATTGAAAGTTGGTTTTAAAGTCAGCTATAAACATCTTTCCGCTCAATCAGTGCTGGTTCAGATCAAACGGCAGTGGGCTGCTACGGATACCTCCAACCCTGACTTGTCTCCCCGCTTTCATAGCGTTTAACACCGTGGCACACTTTTTTTAGCTGGAGACGGCTGTCACTGTATTTTGTCAGCAAAGCGTAATATTTCTTCAGGAGTTCTAAACCCGGTACTCAGCGGGGAAGAAATGAAAATACGGCACTACATAAACCGAGCGAGTCAGTTGTAAATCACCTAACACGATGTAGAGGCACCAGGTGGAGAGCTGCGCGCTGTCAAGTCCTCCCCTGGAAAACAGAACGGACACCAGTCATGATGCTTTAATCAGCCCCCAAATAATAGATGCCTCCCTGCTCCCCTCCAAGCTCACCCCAAGGTGCCATCGGATGAAACGGAAAACAACCTGAAGCTTACTTTGCTTTCAGACTTCGCCGAGTTGCGCTATTGAAATGTTTTCGCCTTTGTTTGTTTGTTGGCGTGTCAGGGGTTATTTCTTTGGTGGGAATCTAAAAGGGATCTTTGAAGCTTTAATTTGATCCTTTCACACAAACACTTCAAAGGTCGTCTCTAGTTTCTATGATAAGGTGCCATTTTTTAGACACTTTGCATGTCAGATGTTAATGTTATTGTTGGCGGAACAGAGTTTTTCTTGCTCTGTTTATTTATGCGCTTTTTTTCCTCTTTCTCTCTCTGTGTTCAGAAGCACTGGATGTCTTGCGTTGCTGTGGTTGGTAGCTATGTGCAGTCGGAGTGTTAACATCATCCAGATGGATTCAGTGCATTGTTTGAAGGCAGGATGTTGAAAAGGTCTGGGAAATGGGAAATTAATTATTCAAACTTTATTGAATGGCACATTTTTTGAAAAAAATAAAAAATAAAAATCAGGTTATTTAAAGTTTTCTTCAGAGAGAGAGAGATATCGGCTAATCTGTCCCCATAGCTTTTAGGAAAAGTCTGGGTTTGGACACAAAATGAAATAACTCTTCTTCTCACATTAGAGAAGAAGCCAATCAGAAGTCATAGCCAATCAGTCCACACCAGTTCATCCAGAACCTCGATGCTCTTCCCAGTTCGTCGGGCAGGACAGATGTTCCCGTCGCCTTGAAAGAAAAAAAAATCAAGTTAAGGCTCTCTGCAAGAGGAATTGCACTGTTTTGCTGCAGTTGATTAGTGTTAACCAAATAAGAGTGACTTCACTGACAGAGATGTACACTGGGCTGTGGAGCTCTTGAGAGCCGGCCAGATGGTCCTGTAGCCCCAGCTGCTGTAATGTAGTAAAGCTTGTTGAGAAGCTAGTGGTATTGATTTCATTTCTGCCCGTAGATGCAGCTACTACATCTACATGTGTCTGCGCTGATATGGACCGCAAGAAATCCAATATCGAGTCTGGGATGGAGGGCCCAGTGTGCCGATCCCTAATAAGGCTGTCAATCCCATCTGTCCTCTCCACTCAGAGAACGTCTGCCCCAGGAGAGACGAGCACATTTAAAAAAAAAAAATAAATAAAAATCAGGTTATTTAAAGTTTTCTTCAGAGAGAGAGAGATATCGGCTAATCTGTCCCCATAGCTTTTAGGAAAAGTCTGGGTTTGGACACAAAATGAAATAACTCTTCTTCTCACATTAGAGAAGAAGCCAATCAGAAGTCATAGCCAATCAGTCCACACCAGTTCATCCAGAACCGAAACACTGTTCCCAGTTCGTCGGGCAGGACAGATGTTCCCGCCGCCCCTAAAAGAAAAAAAAAAATCAAGTTAAGGCTCTCTGTGAGAGGAATTGCACTGTTTTGCTGCAGTTGATTAGTGTTAACCAAATAAGAGTGACTTCACTGACAGAGATGTACACTGGGCTGTGGAGCTCTTGAGAGCCGGCCAGATGGTCCTGTAGCCCCAGCTGCTGTAATGTAGTAAAGCTTGTTGAGAAGCTAGTGGTATTGATTTCATTTCTGCCCGTAGATGCAGCTACTACATCTACATGTGTCTGCGCTGATATGGACCGCAAGAAATCCAATATCGAGTCTGGGATGGAGGGCCCAGTGTGCCGATCCCTAATAAGGCTGTCAATCCCATCTGTCCTCTCCACTCAGAGAACGTCTGCCCCAGGAGAGACGATATCAGAGACGTTTCGTTATGCTCACCCCTATGTGTAGGAACACCTCTCCCCGTTATGCTCGTTAATTAGGAGATCAATGAACACGAAAATCCGGACGTACTGATAATGAGAAGGCTTGGCTCATTGTGGAACAGGATGTTCTTGATCATGGTACCGTGTTGGGTCCTTTTATCAGACAGGTATGCGATAGACGTCGGCTAATTTTTTAGGTGGCATTACAAACCCGTTTGCAGAATGCATAATCTTTAGATTATGCTGATGACTGCTTTGACGGAACACTTCAATAGTTTTCCTGTGGAAGGATGGATTGTGGGGTCACGCAGCAGAGGTGCCGTGATATATCAAAAGAAGCCCTTATGCGGTCTGACACATTTATCTTTTGTTTGCTAATATTGGAAGCAGTGTATCTTGTGTTGTGCATTATTTGTATATGTTTGATAAATGCTCCTTCCATGACTGTTCTGGTCCCTGGGTCATCTCTTGCTCACTGATGTGCTTATTAATAATAAATTGCCTGTGCAGAATGTGCGAATTCTTCCTCCCTTTACAGTTATTGTGTAAACAAAAGACTGCTAGCGGAATCCATCTTAATAGAGGACGTTTTATTCAATAAAGATAACTTGCCTGAGAAAAATGAGATCTCTTAACTCTCGCAGTCTCAGTCTTTCACTGTAAATCTTGAGACATTTCCCGCTACCCGCTCCAAGTGCCCATGGTGGCGTGTCACAGAGGAGCTCAGCCAATCATGAGCAATTATACATGCTAATGAACGTGCCCTCATATTCGTTTCTGACATGGAGCACTGTACAGTCCATAGGGATTGAGCCACCCACAGAGGGAGCACATCATTTCTCTTAAAAGTCATTAGCCTTTACAGTTATAGCAAGCGGCGGAAAATGCATAGGGAGCCCTAAATCATATAGACCACAACCTTGACCAAGCTTGTAATAATACATTACTGAGGCATGTGTGGCATATTAATCAGTTGGAAAGGATAATTTATGCATTGTGCGATCTTTTATGATACCTTTTAGTAGATTTGGAAAGCAAATTTGACAACCATTAAAATAATGAATGAGTTTCTGCTCGCTCAGAGAAGTGAAAGAAACTCTATTTGGACCGCGAAAGACCCTTAATGCCTCATGCTGTTCTTTCATAGCAACCCGGCAGGGGCCCTAAAGTAACACATACTAATACAAAACTGACATAACAAATTACTGTGCTGAATGAAGGTGCACAATAGGTTATAGTCACCTGCATTCAAACAGTTTAAAACGCTGTTTATGGGCTGCTGGCAATGACAGTGTAGTCGGCGCTAATAGGGAGTAATTCGATAAAAGCCACAACTTCCAGCACTAACTCTGTGCTTTTCTATGCATGAATCTTCAGTTAATTGGGATAAGAATCCCAGCACTGCTTCATTTGTAAAACTGCTGGAGATAAAATTCAGAAATTCCACTGAACAGTGTATGTGTATACATATACATACACTACCATTCAAAAGTTTGGAGTCGGCAAGATTGTTTTTGTTTTCTCTTATTTTCACTAAGGCTGCAGATATTTGATCAAAAATACAGTAAAAACAGTAATATTATGAAATATAATTACAATCTTCAGACAACTATTTTCTCTCTTAATAAAATGTAATTTACTCCTGTTATGGCAAAGCTGAATTTTCAGCAGTCATTACTCCAGTGTTTAGTGTCACATGATCCTTCAGAATCAGTGTTGGGGGTAACGCATTATAAGTAATGAGAGTTACGTAATCAGATTACTCTTTGAAATAACTAGTAAAGTAATTCATTACTTTTAAATTTGAAAATAGCTGAGTTACGTTTTCAAATAAGTAACACAAGTTACTTTGTTTTTCCATTTATTGACTGACCGCTCTCCTGTCCCCATGTTTAGGGAAATGGGGAGTAAGTGCAGAAGTGTAGTGTGCGCTGTGTAAACATGATGGTTACTGTAGTTCTAAACTAAATGTAAACATGCATTTACTTGTCTCATTTGCACAAAAACAGATTCAGTATTCCTCAAAATGAATAAAAACAGTGAAATGCAAACTCAGAATATTGCACAAACCTGCAATAATTAAATGTTAAATAACACAAATATCCTTTATGTATTTAATCCCATTTTATTAAACAAGAAAGCCCAGCCCAGATGATAAAAAAGTAATGCAAAAGTAACGTAACGCATTACTTTCCATAAAAATGTAACTAACACAATTAATTACTTTTTTAGGGAGTAACGCAATATTGTAATGCATTACTTTTAAAAGTAACTTTCCCCAACACTGTTTATAATGTTGTTAAAAGTTTAAAAAATTTAACTTTTTATATATATATATATATATATATATATACAGTGGGTACGGAAAGTA
>NW_015544158.1:391170-399293 GCF_001515605.1 Sinocyclocheilus anshuiensis
AGCTTTTGAGGAGCGGGACCATGTGACATTTTGAGAAAAAAAAAATGTATATATATATATATATATATATATAAGGTACAGAAGAAGCTGGAAATTGGCTCCTATAACATGAAACACTCGTCTTGCGTGGAGTTAAAATATTTTTACATCTTGAAGCGCTAAAGTGACAAGGCCGTCAATGAAAGTAGTTTGTCCTCTGCAGTTCAGTGAAAATATTATGAGAGCTTGAAGAACGAGAGGAATGAAGAGTGATTGACAGCTCTGACACTCCAGAGCACTTAGGCAATTATTAACAGTTTCTGCCAGTCACCACATCTGACACAACACAAACACGCCATGTCTAATTTTACACTACTCAGGCAGGCATGGGTCACTTTTAAAGGACACAGGAAAACTAATTTTATCGTGGATTTGACGACCAATCATCCAAATTGGCCCCATTGCTACCGAGCCCCCCTTCTCCCACCATAACAGACAATGCCTGGGAGAAACACAGCCACTTAGATCTTTGAATTGCAGCTGTCCGTTGGAGCTTGCCAAGGCTGAGATCAGTGTGGTGAAATGGCACACAGGTGTGGGGCTCGACCACAGACGTCTCTTTGCGTAGATAGACATCAGCCTGTCAACGGGGGTTCTCGGGATGCTTTAGGCCGAAATGGGCAACATGTGAAGAGGTCAGGCCCTGTAAAATCTTTACCACATCGTGCATGTCAACCAAAGGAGACCTCAGCCATGTTTTGATAGCCGTCCAACAATTTTAACATCTACTGACAGCGTCTCTCAGCCATCAAAGCTGAGATGTAATTGATAAAAATTGCTCAGTTTTGTGGCCCATTGTAAGTTTAAAATCGGATTGGTACGCCTTATTATATCTCCACTTGTGAGTGCAGGGTAATTGCTTTCCAGATAGCCAACAGGACCTGAGAGAAGGCTTCAGATATTCACTTTCTTGTATAGGTTAATCTGATTTGAGCATGATTTCCTGACTTGCAGGTTCGGCACGTGAGATTCTGCCATTTCTAATGCTGCTCCTATACATTCTGATGAATGCTGCTGGTAATTTCTTTTAGACAGATTACCCACAGATCTTTGCAGAGACATCTACGCAACTACACGCACAGGCTCAAAAAAGTATCACAGAAGAAGTCCAAACACATAACTGTCAATGATACTTTTAAAGTTATCTCCTGATGGGACAAGGTTGACCAAACCTGATTTGCAGACATGCAGACATTCATAATAAGCTCTGAAGGTATTACACCGAAAATCTCAAGAGGCTTTCGTGCATCATGTTGCTTTAGTGTCTGCTGTAGATTATTTTTTATAGTTTTTTTTTGTTGTTGGATAAATGAATAGGTCTAATCGGTAGGGTAATTACAAGACAAAGGATCTTTGTAATTAGAGACTAATGACAAGCTTGCAGCCTGTTCTTGCCAAACAGCTGCTGGGAAAGGTAAAACTGAAGCCATCCCCTGCACATGTTCCAACAGATGAAAGTAATTTATTTGCACTTAACTGTCTATAAAAGATTACCGTAAAATGCAGCAGTGTCTTTATGTATGGCTTTTGAAACATATTTTCTCCTGCCTGCCGAACAATTATTAACGATCTTCATCTGCTAGGTACACTTCATGAATTTTACATTACCTCTTGTCATTATCATAACTAGACTATCAAAGATATTAGAAGCCTTCGACATTCTCTTCTTGGGGATCTTTCTTAGATCCATTGTCAAGTATCTGAGAATTGTCTGCAATTGAATATTCCCTGGATTTTTTTTTTCTTCAAGAGCCTTTGCAAATGCTTAAGCATGAGAATTGTTTGTATGCCTGTCTGTCTTTCAGTCTGTGGAGGCATGTTCTTTTCCTCCATTTTAATGCCATTGTCTTTGTGTAGTTGCTGTCTGATTCATTGCTTGCCACTTTTTCTTCCAAAAAAATGCCAGATTGATTGCACCATATATGTGCTTATTTCATCCATACGTCCTGATAACAAGACAGAAACCTTTTTACATTACATCTGATTTGTGCTTAGCTCACAGTTTTTTTTTTTATTATTAGGTGTGGGGGGTTTTGATGGACATCTCGGATGTGGCAGAATTATTAGCATTTCTCCACATGCTTTTCTCCATGCTCTGTTCCTCAGCACACTGATGTCTTGTGATGCCCAGAAAATGAGTGTGAATGCCGTGTTATCATTTAGAAACCGGCAGCCAGCTCTAACAGACTGTAATTATGTACTTCCAGGGACAAGATCAGTCTGCAGAACAAAGTGTGCTGGAAAACATTGCAAGGACTATTGGGTTGTTTTGTACAAAATGTCCATCACACACTTGACATGCTTCGCCCCCCTTTCCCGCTCCCCTGGTGTCTTGTTATATTTTTTTCCGGGAAATTGATTTGCTTATTAATGGAGCAAATAATATTTGCTGATACCCTGTCAAGATGTTTACTGGGCTGCTGGCTTGCGGAATGGGTTATAAATGCTATCTCATTCAAGTGTGGGGGGCTGGGGGAGTCAGAATATTTTGCATTCAGAAACTATGTGGCCATTATCCTACAGGCCATGGCTTTGTTGACAGATCTAGCGTTAGTGGACGGCAAATCCGTGACAGAACCGTGTTAGATTTGTTGGCTTTCAGCTGGGGAGAATAAATTGTGTAATACATGAGTGAATTCACATGCAGCAAAATGTACCATTAGGCTCATTATTGTACCTATAACGTATGAACCTGCACTTTCATAACCTGCTGTTGTACTAATTCAAAAATAACATGCACGATTAATCTTCACTGCCACTAGCGGTTCTGCTAGACTAGCATGTAATATGCGTGAAAGGTCATCGGTGAATAAAAGAAGGGCTTTTTGTTTAGGAGTGCCAATCGTAAAGATTTGAACTATTCTGGTTCCAATTCTTTTCAGCTTTTCTGGTTCTTTAATGGTTTCATTAACTATTCTTTTATTACTTTTAAGGAATAACTATTTGGGGAAAAAGTGCAGTTCCATTGAGACTTTTTCAATAATAAATTTAAAACCATTGCAAAAGGTGTGTTTACATGTTACACAGACTTTTTAATAGCCGTCTTTTTAGAGGCGACATAAATCCAATAACTGGATTTAACCTTTACTTAAAAAAGTAATGTAGTAACATATTTCTTTCATTAATATTTATAAAATATTATGTAAATCAATACCTTCTTACTGATTTACGTTTAACAGTTCGTTGAAAGTTGTGTGTGTTTTTGAATCTGTGCGGTCATTTGTTCAGGAATCGGACTACAATGGTTGCACTGTTTCTCATTCATTCACTAAAAATAAATGTTTTCGTTTGGTATTTCGTACACATTGTTGGGGGAGTAAGTTACATGTAATGGCGTTACGTAATTTAATTACAAAATAAAAGTAACCGTAATTAAATTACAGTTACTAATGAAAATGTTAACGATTACAAAGGGAGTTACATCTGAATATTTTCTGTAAAAAGCTAGGATATGTTGAATAATATTAATTTGTTGCTTTGCCTGTTTTTGATCTACACAATGCCTCCTGCCATTTAAAGGCCGTTTAGTAAAGCAATGTTATTCTGATGCTTTTGATTGGTTTTCTTGTTTGAATTTGCAGCACACCAATCCACATTGCCGATGAAAGCTTTAGGCAACAACCTGTCTGAGAGTTGCCACCATGGACGCAACAAAAATGCACATTCAGTGCTTTATTTATTAAGATTTTTTCCAAGGCATTGTTAGATGCCAGCGTTTCCTGTTATAGCTATATAAGGATTTGATTTCAAATGGATTCAAACCTATCAAACTATAACTTGATAAATGATTTTAAATCTGTATTTAAACTCAGAACAATCTCAAAGTAAAAAAAAAGTGCTAAAGTCTGGTTTTGTGGTGGCTGTGATTTAAAATTAAATTATTATAATCTTAATTCTGAAGTGATGAAGGATTCTCAAAGTCTCTGAATGTTTCAGAATGATTAACAGTTGAAAAATGTTAGAAATTGATAAAAGTAATCAAAAAGTAATCAAATGCAATCAGTTACATTAATAAAGTAATTGAAATAGTTACACTACTTATTACATTTTAAATAGGGTAACTTGTAATCTGTTACCTATTACATTTCCAAAGTAACCTTCCCAACACTGTTTGTTCATATGCATCGAAAAAATGGATTATTGGAACCAAACATCGTTTGGTTAAGAATCAATACTTGATTCCCAATAATGTTTGTGCTTGCAATATTAATTTTATTATTACTCTGTGAGTGAAAGTACATTATGAAATTTTGTGTCAGAATCAAATATTTTAAGACCAAGGTGTGTTTTTATCTATAAATCTCATTTTACATTAATCCTTTGTTTCAGACTTAAATTAGCACTCATGTTTCAGTAGGCCTGTTTAGTTATCCCTGGGGCTTTTAATGGGGAAGCCTAATGGGGCATTTCAGTCAGTAAGCACTAGTAAAAACTCAATTTGAGAACAAAGCCACTCAGATTGCAGCACTGCCCCGAGCTACCGAATTTTTTATTGTGATAAAGCCTATTATTTTACCATATGATTCTAATTATTTACCTACCTGTAAATATGAGCGCCCATGTGAAAAACATTGTGTTTTATTAGCTCTTATGTCAGTAATTTATGTAAGGGTTGATTTTGAATAAACCTAATTTAATGCATTTAGGACCCTGCCACAGGTAGTCAGCAGTCCGGATATAAAAATCTTCCTCCAAGAATGAATTACCGCAATCAGATTAATGTTAGAGATTGTCATTATAATCTTTCGGTTGCATTATAGCAGGCTTCGTGTAGCAAGCAGTGAATATCATTATCTGGGCACAACAATGGAAATGCTGATGCTCGTGGCTGTTTGCTGTTATATTTCCCCGTTATATTTCTTCATTTTTCTGCATCTCCTACGAATTATCCAGCTTGATTCCATTTCAGTGGAAATGCATATTATAGAAAGACACAGTAATTGCAGCAGACATCAGGCACTCACTGAGAAAGTTACTATGCTGATTGCACAGGAAATGTTATTATTCCCTAAGCTTAACTGGAAGCAAGTCACTGCATCTATTAAGAATCCACCCAGCCAAAGAAACATCCAGAGGTCCACAATTGGAATATAATTACATAGATTGATTGATTTTTCCTCCTTCGTGATTGTGGTAAATGATATCATTCATTTGCTCAAGTGAGTGGAATAACTCCAGTCTGACTTCACATAAGATGCACTGTATATCATCAGTGCATTTTTATAGTTCAAAGGAGTAAATGCATTTTCATAATCAATAAACTACTTCTGTTTTTGCTTTGAGCTAGACTTTTCTGTAGAAACTCTGCCCTTTTCTAGCCTTCAGTCACCTACACGGCAATAATTTTCAACTGCAATTCTTCACTAATTATTGTAAGTATGTTGCACAATCTGCAGTTCAAGCATCAAAGGCTAAAACTATTATTGCCAATATATTTCTTTTGTGCATTTATGTGTCATGTCACTTGTTAATGCATGACCAGATGTCTTTTTTATGGTCATACATATTCAGAATTCAATAAATATTATAGATATAAATAAGTATTAAATATTACAAAGATTTTATTTTGATGAAAATAATAATAAGAGTAGAAAATATATAATAATTATGAACTATTCAGTAATTCTTCCTGTAACTTCAGTTTTTTATACTTTGTTCTATTATTAATTGCTTTAAAAGTAAACCGTACTAAAGCAAAATCATGCATGAAAATCACAAATTTGGGTATCTGACTTATGAGAATTTACATTTATGGATATCATATTTTCCAATAGAATTATAATGACCAGATCTCACTTTTAAAGCAGAAAGAAAGCCTCTTTAAGTAACTAACTCTCATGGACAGGAGACCAGCAGACCATCAACACTCTTTAGCCTATAATTTTCACACTGTTCCAGTAGCTAGCAGCTAGAACAGGCACTTGTATATGGTTTTAAAATGTAGCTTTTTGTAGTTAGAAGTGCAAGTAATGACAAAATAAGGCAAAATCAAGAAATTAGAAGATTTAGGGTTAATAAAAAAAAAGGCTAGTTTGTCGTAGCTAATTTTTGACAATGAAGCTACTTTCAGTTGTGTTTCACCACTTGTCTCGATCAGCTGACTGTTATTAGTGTGTTTGATTTATGGTAAGTCCTTAAGCAATAATATCTGCTCCAGTCTCTTCCTCAAGACTTGTTGTTCTATTGATCGACAACAATCACCAGCCAAGGCAGCGCTTCGTTCCCTTGATGCTTGCTAATTAAGATTCTAGCACAACTGTTTTCAACATTAATAATAATAAGAAATGTTTCTCGAGCACCAAATTAGTGTGACACTGAAGACCCAGATTAATGGCTGCTGAAAATTCAGCTTGTCCACCACAGGAATAAATTACATTTTAAAATATATTAAAATAGAAAAGTTATTTTAAATTGTAACAATATTTCACAATACTAGAATTTTTACTGAACAAATTATTGCAGCCGTGGAGAGCATAATAGACTTCTTTATATATAAAAAAATTACTGATCCCAAACCAGTGTGAAGAGAATATAAATGGAATTAATATTCATTGTTTAATGATGCAATTAATATGCAGTGATGCAATATGCAGTCTGAAGCTAATGACTGACGTTTTATGTGTTATTCAAACTGAATGAAGGTTCAAAAACCCACAGGAAGTCTCTTTTAGCGTGCACCCATAAAACAGAAAAGGTCCAGTCTACACTGAGGTCAGATTCACTCCTAGCACATTACATTCCAAATCAGCCATGTCATTCGCCCGCTGCGTGTCGGCCCAGTGTCCTGGAGAGCCGTAAACAATCACCAGCCAAGGCAGCGCTTCGTTCCCTTGATGCTTGCTAATTAAGATTCTGGAGCATCTCCTTTGTTCTGCCTCATCTGTCCTCTCTGTGTGCTCACGCGTCGGTAGGGTCATATGGTGTTGCAATCGCCCATGTGGCTTTATGCACTTAAATCTCTATCTGTGTCACGGAGAAACCTTTAAGTAAAAACCAGTTTGTATGTGCCCACAGACAGTCAATAATTATCATAACCCCACAATGTGTAGAGAAAGGGAGAGGGACCCTTAAGCTGTTTAACTTAAAAGCTAATGCTTCAAAATGTACATAAAACAAATAATATTACTAAAACCACAACCCTAAGAGACCTCATAATTGTCTGCTTTCATGACACCATCTATCCAGAAAATTACTGCTTAGATCTCAAGCCTTTCGGGCAATATCACAGAGGCTATCACAAACAAGAGAAGCTTCAGAAAGCGTAGGCCTCCATAGGGATTGCTAAAACCATACGAATAGCTGGCCATGGGGATCTATTCCCATATAAACAGTTTCAAAAGAGCACTGCCTCATAGCAAACAGTGCTGCTCCGCGGCTGCCGCCTTTTCTGCTCCCTCAAACTCTTTGTCCTCCATTCAGACTTTTCAAGGCAATCTCTTATTTCCAACGAGATCCATAAAAGATGAAACAACCTTTGCGTTGATCTTCCTCAGATCTGAAGAGGAATACCTGGAGCTACAGTAGTGTTCTATGTCTATATATTGAAATGAACTGTGAGGGGTCTGGTGCAATAGAATTTGTTTTCTCCCACACACTTCTCCCGTCGATATGAGTAGGCTTTTTGACCCTCAACTTTGGCATTGAGAATAGAATGGCTCTATAATTAGATGCTACCGGTGTTGGAGAGTAACTAACTAGAAAAATAACTGATACTGTTAAATTAACTTTTTTTATCCTCTGTAGCCTGACAGTAGTTCAGCTGTTTTCAAAACGTGTGCAGTTTCTCCATTAATGAGCTACATTTTTCAACAAATAGTGGAGTAGCTTGACAAAAGGGTCTTTGCATTGTACACACAGCTTCAAATCCAAGAAAATTATTTCTATAATCAAAAAAATCCTAAACTGTTCTCGCTCTCATATGTAGGCTCATTTACAAGACAAAATCTAATGCCTAATGTATATCTATGTGTGAGTATATGTATAGATGTGTGTTTAAAAGAAGAAGAAGAAGAAGAAGAAGAAATAAAAAAAGGCAGGAAAAAAATGTGTGGGGTGTGTATATATACATATATATAATATATATA
>NW_015544158.1:399916-431455 GCF_001515605.1 Sinocyclocheilus anshuiensis
GTTATTGAAACTGAATGAAGGTTCAAAAACCCACAGGAAGTCTCTTTTAGCGTGCACCCATAAAACAGAAAAAGTCCAGTCTACGCTGAGGTCAGATTCACTCCTAACACATTACATTCCAAATCAGCCATGTCAGCAATTCGCCCACTGCGTGTCAGCCCAGTGTTCTGGAGAGCAGTAACTGCGATCAGAGCCCCCTGCTCATATTACACAAGGCAGGCCTCCATTAATCAGCCATCTTGGATGAGGCCCAGCCATGGTGTACGCTTAACACTTTTAACAGGCAGTTTGTCGGCCATATTGGTGTATCTGTTGTGTGTATGCAATAATTTCCTTGAGATATTTTGACAGCATTATCTTTTCAATGTCTGTGGTTTAATATGGGACTTAATACGCATATGCATGCTGAAAACAGCTGTTAGAAAACACACTCAGGCCAGTGCACTTTGTTACAGACTGCTCATGTTCCATGGTAAGCAACTGTGTGTCCATTAGGACGTCATTTTATGTGTTAACTGATACTCTGCTCTATTCCACAACCTACAGTATATGTATGTGCATGTGTGTGTATATATAGCATGGTGTGTGTAGCAGTTGAATAATCTGTTTTTTTTTTGTAATTTATTTCAGATTATTTTAATCTCTTATTTTTAGTTTATTTTGTAATTTAAAAAAAAAAAAATGAATAGGAGTTACCATCCAGGGCTTGCAAAATCGCTAGCCTGAGGTCCTGGGGCTATTGTGTTTTCCAGTCGGGATACCAAAATGTATCACCGTCCTGCCTGATGGGCTATCTTGAATAGTGATATAAAATTCCTTCCTTGATTCACGTTTGTTTCGCTTGTAGGGGTGAAGCATTTTAAACCATTAAAGCACATAAAGAGGCTAAAGAGAATTAAATTCGGTGCTCGCACACTGTTATTTGTGCACACACCGAGAGCGGAGAGGAAAATTGTATCATGAAATCAGTATCAAGAATTGTATGACATCTTGAGCTGAGTGAATCGTTACATCCCTATACTACTATTTTTTGCTGTGGTATCGAAGAAGTAAAGTGTTCTTTAAATAATAAGTGTTCTTTAAATAATAAAGAACCATATTTTTTGCTCATCCGTAAAATGGTCTGATCTGAATATGATCCAAGCCATGAGTTTTGTGATCCTTTGCACCCCTACTCTCTTGACTTATTTGAAGAAAAAATACAATCACTGAAGTTTTTGATCATGCTGATTTGTCCGCAGTGAAGTTCAGCCAATATCTTTTTTTATTTGGGCTAGTTAAATGTATTTTCGACTAACAAAATCTGAAGAATGCCTGCCTGAAGGGCTACCAGGGATTTTGAAATTTTGCGAGCCCTGCCATCTTAGATTTAATTTTTCCTCTAAACTCATAGCAATACATTCAGGGAATGCCTTCTCCTTAATCAATGTTTATTTAAAATAAAATGTTATATTATTAATTATTGATTTTGTATTATTAAATTTATATCTATTATCTTTATAACTTTTTTTTATATATATTTTTAAATGAATCAGTTGTATACATTTTCAGTATTGAATAAAATAGAAGTTACCATCTTGGATAAATTTTTTCCCTTAACTCACTGCAGTACATTCTGATTAGACATGGTGCTTCTCTAGAATGATTTGTGTTTTTAATTGATGTATATATTTCTATTTATTTATTTGTAACTATCTATTTATTTATTAGTCTTTTTAAAATAACTTTATTCATGCATTTTTATTGACACTTTCCAGTACTGAATGAAATAGAAGTTTATGTTTTTCTCTAAGCTTGTTGCAATGCACTATGGGATGCCTTCTCCTCAAAAGATCCAACACTTTTCTTAGAATTTGGCGGTAGCGAGGTATCTTTGGAGGCAGCATAATTAAGCTGCCTACCTTTTGGAACAGCCTTATTTTCTGTGGCCCTTCAGCAGTGCACTAGAAAGGCGGCATGGTGCTTATGAGCTATCTGACAAACTTATTGAAAATGTGCTCTGGTGGCACGATGATAAATGAGAGGATGAAATTAAGAGGGTTTAAAGAGGTTAGCCATGCAAACAGGATTTGCCTCTAAAGTGGTTTATCAATGAGTCTTTGTATTAACACTAGATATGATACCAAATGCTATTTTCAGTGATGAGCACTCGACTTAACAAGCACAACTCAATTTCCGAGCAGACGATTCCCTGCCACCCGTTTTGAGTAATCTGGTCCCGGCTGCGTTATTCAAATTACAATTGAATTCATCTTTCACAGCTTCATCTAATGCAGGCGTTTCTCTAGTCAAATCATGCTTTCTTAATGTGTTCATCAATATAGTATATCTGGGCCCCGGGGGACAGAGTGTAAAAGAACTTAACAGGAGAGATCTGTTTCCATAAACGTGTAGGGGATTATGTACCTATGACATTTATTAGCTTTACTACGAGGCCGCTAAAGCAGAGAGTCTGTTATCGTGCACGCAATAACTCATTTTATGTATCAGCGTATGTAGTCGCTGAGACTGTGCTGAGAGCTAATGTTTATTATGCCCTGTGAAAATTCGCCTCTTCGTGTCGTCCCCGTGGGTTTAAAGGCATCAATATTTTCCTACTTTACCACTTCACTCTGCACACAATAGGCTTCAGTGACCAAGCTTCAAAGACCCGGACTGGCTTCCTTTGATTACAGGTTACTATTACACAAGACACTCTTTATTTGATTTAATTGGATCTTGGAAAGGTCTGATTCATTATTTACAGGTAACTGAAGGCGAAATGATTTTGTTGTGTGCAAATTATTTTTTTCTTTTCGTTTTTATTTGTTTTGTCCTAAAAACACAGCATTTGAAAGGGAATTTCAGACATGTGCTCACTTTTAACCCAGTCTTCATTTATCATTTAGGAAGATAATTTGACTAATGGGCATAGGATTATAGGAGGTTACCGCTGCACAGAAAAAACACGCACTGATTCATTGTGAAAAATTATACAGTTGCGTTCAGTAGTTGTGAACTGGTCACGATTAGACCTTGAACTTTCCACAGCTCTTAGAAATCCACCACCTCAGTGAACTGCAGCAGTTCGAGCTGGAGAATTTTTTTTTTGCTGCTATTGATTAATGGTCAGGAACTGTAAAACATTTGGGAAATGGAGGGATGGGCTATAATCAGACTATGTTACATTCCCTCCGGCTATTTACAGACCCAAGTGCCCTTAGCCTTAAGAAAGTTAACATTTTTACCTCAGAAGCATTTCTGAGCTCTACAGTAAGCGTGAGCTGGTGGGCACCATCAGGATGCTGGAAATCGCTGTTCCTATCTCTCATTGACTGGCCAAAGATCATCTCTTCAGTTGATTTACAGTGCATTTTTTTCATCTGACAGCACCGAATATTGTTAAAGCTCTCTTTTGTCATAGAATCGTTATGTGTTTTTGTGAAATATATTGCTCTATAATACAACATAATGTTAAGGATATTTTCCGAAATTGTGTTAAGCAGCAAAAGACTGATGTGCTAGTCAATTGGTTTAGTCCAAATTGATGTGGTTGACTTGTGGCTGAGAACCCGACCTGGCGGATAATGTTGGCAGAATCTGGAATCTTGTTTTGTCTTTCATCAGCCATTTTCTCACAGCACTCATAAACGTCTGAGCTGGTCAAAATGGCCAACTTACAGCAAAATGAACAGCTTGAGAAGTCAATCTCATTAGAGACCGCTTGAGACTGTCCCTTGAAATGAAATCATTTTTCTTGGAAGTGCCCCCAGCTAACTATGATTAATTGTGAGTGCTTTGGTTTGGTTTATTGCATTGTTTTATTATGAACCTTTTCAATATTGCAGCGACATTAGTGGTCCACAATTTTTTTTTATCTATGTTTTTTTTTCTGTGTTCATATTTCTACTTTTGGTTTTGTAGGATTTTACTTTCTTTGACTGGCTCAATAATATTTAGCATAATTCCTTCCTCGCCCATTCATTACGTGGTAATTCTTTTGTTTACTATGCTAACAATGCTAATATCCTACCATGGTAAGCTAGCATGTGCAATGACTTTTATGGTACGATAGTTGCAAACTTTATGTATATTCAGCAAAGACACCCCCCCCCCCCCTTAAAATAAGATTTAAAATAATTTATCATGTTTATCACCTCTATTTGTTTTATATTATTTTTTTTACAACTCTTATGTAATTGGTAGAAAATTAACTCAATTTGTACAATATGGCTCTTGCCATGAGAATAACCTCAGCTGCTGACAATTTCAAAAAGCAACCTGTTATGTTAGTCAAGAAAACAAGGTTGCTTCAGATGACTCAAAAACTTCATGAATCAGAAAAATAATTTCTCAAAGCTCTCTATAATAACTGGGGAAGGGTGGCCAGTGACCTCGGTAATACAATACGTGTCAAAACAGACTTTATTATGATTATTAGGATATATGTCTCACAGAAATGAGTGTGGTCTGTTTCATTGACAATATTGATTTCATATTATGCGACCACACTCTCAAAGCACTGTTTTGATGAAGAATTTCAGTCGTTACTGTACACAAAGGACACAAACAATACTTTTCAAGTGTGTTTTTCTGAATGCCTGATTTTAAAGTTCCCCTCAGGACAACACTGAAATGTATTCAGCCCACTTTGACCTCTTGCACTTAGAATGTAAGGTGTGAGACCATAGCTTAGCCCAGTAGCCCTGTGGTAATCCCGTAAGAAATCCTTTGAGGCCTTGACATTCCTGAAAATACCCATAATCTAAATGTGAAATTTCATGTTTGCTTCACGTCATGCGATCTCATGCCTTGTTTGTTAAACCGTCAGTACTTGGGCCTACTATTAATCAGATCTTCTTAGGCAAAATATATTGTTTCAGGCACTGCCCCTCTCATTAACATTTTGTTGTAAAAAAAAGAAGTACAAGAAGATGTTTGCATTTACATTATAATACATTTGACCCTTAGTCAGGAATTGGCATATAATTATTTCCTCCTCAAGTGCTCTTTATTTGTAGGAGCGGAGGGATCGCTTTAGCATGGCTCACAGCGATACTACACTGTATAAACTGCTTAGGTGGGCTGTTTGCTTTTCATTAACATTCACCCAGGATATGCTGAGGCTCCATCTGCTGAAATCTCAGCCACATTACTGAAGATGGAAGAGAAAGAATCATGACCTTCTACAGAAACAGAACATGTACTTTATTGTTTGATGTAGGATGATTTTGTTACTGCACACTGTTATGTTTTGGGTAGTAATCTAAATTAAAATGCCCCATTTTTAGTCACTATGAATTTTATTTCAAACCGTACGTGACATTGTACATGGATACAGCTTATGATTCCTTGTGCTTTCCTATTTTTAGTTTAGTATTTTAGTCATTTTCATTTGATTTTCATCGTCTTGCGTGCTTTACATTTTCCGGGTGTTTTTTTTTTTTCTGCATGTGAGTTTATGCTTAGCCTCTAGCTCACATTTTTGTTACCTCATCTAAATTGAGCCTGGTCTGTTTTTGAGAATCTAATGCTGTTTCATCTCTGGTTCACCCTTTAGCAAAGGCTCAAATGACAAGCATCTCAAATGCTGAAATGTTTAGATTTCTGTTTCGACTGCATTGTTTTCGCATCATATTTATGTTGGTTTGATATTTTCAGACAACTAGAGATGCGGTATTTATTTTGACATTGTGCTTTATTGTTAACGGTTTGTCATAATAAGCATGTAATGGCTTTCTATGCAATTCTTCTGTTTTTTTTTGTTGTTTTTTTTTGGAAAAGTCCTTTTGAAAAAGTTTTCTCTTGATGTTCTGTAAACCTACTCTCTTCATGTTGCTGACCATAAGGGTTAAGGAAGTAATTTTTGGCACAATATGGGTCTCCACATTGGACTTTGAATCAAATTGACAGTGACAACAGAGAAGCTGAAGGACTGGGCCATGATTTACACAAAGCTTAGTGTGCGGTTTAGATTATACACAGCAAAAAGTCACGGTAGATTATCAAAAAAAAGAACTGCCAGACAAACAGTTTGTCCCATATGGACAAACACTTGGAATTAGTGGGTTTTTGAAACATAGCAGGCATGCATGTTGAATTTGTCTCAATAAATAATTTTGCATACTGGTGTGGTAAATCAAATATTATGATAAAGGTTATAAAACACTTCTGATCTTTCTTCGTATGCAATTTTAGATCTATTATTATGAGACTAGTCAAAAAACAGCTCCTGCTATTGTGCAGAAGTGCTTCAGATCGGTTTTGATCTTACTCAGTATATTTCTAGTTTCTTTGGTATAGCCATTTCAAGTAATTACTTTATTAATATTCACTTTTTCCATTGTTTTTGTTTAAAAAAAAGTATTAAGTATTGTTTAGTCATTTGTAGAGAATAAGCGTAACATATCTTTTAAAGTAACTGACACTATGGAGTCATTTCAGACAATGGCATCTGTTCACATCTTAAATTACATTTACTTAATGAGTAGAGACTGTGACACATAGTGTGAAATAAATGTGGTAAACAGTGAAATGGATTTCAAAGTTTTCATCATTCAATATTGCATCGCTGCAATGCATTGTCATGAGAACGCTTATCTGGTTTTATCTCCCAGTAGAGGGAGATAGACTAAGGGCATTGAAAGCTCAGTTGCCTCTGAAGCATCTGACTTTGATTCCCACTAGTAAGAAAAGATTTTCACTGTCGCCAGCCATTCATTCGTGAACCTTATCTGAAAGCAGTGGGAATGCCAGAGAGAATCGACTCGATTGTTTGTTAATCACTTCTAGTAATCAGAAATGAAACCAGCATTGATCACTAACGAAAACGTCTAAACAGCGCTGGTTATCATTAATTCCAATCAAAATATTCCTGTAATTTTCTATATAAGTTCTTAAGCTTCAGAGTTATTTTCCAGAAATTTGCTCTGTTAATATCAGCAAGTATAATATTTTACAGTAATCAACATGGGAAAAAGAAATTATAACTCAAGGCATTTTAACAAGAGATAAATGTTTGGTTTTATCTTATTTTCTGTCTGGAAGGGCATGATCTCAGAATCAATATATTTTAGTTATGTCTAACTAAAGGCATAATTTAATTTAAACAACAAGAGCTTTCACAAAATACATACAGCATCCCATTTAAGCCTTTTGTTGTGAAAATGGAATAAACAAGAAACACTTTTCTCTGAACAGTAAACAGTTCTGCAATGTTATGCAATGTCAGATTTAATGCAGATTTAATTTGTAATGATATTATAAGCATTTTATATATATATATATATATATATATATATATATATATATAGATATACTGTATATATATATATATTCACACACACATACATAATAAATATTGAATGCTGTTTTATGAATTCACAGTCATTTCTTTGTAATATCTCACCAAGTAAGAAATATTAGCCTTTCTGACCACTTTTTGTTTTGAGAAGATCAGGTTTTTGAACTTTCACATTTTTCTCACTTCTTACAGGTAAACCACCAAGGTACTGTAACTTGTCTCTCAAAGTGGAGGCTAACAGATTTTGAATTGTAACTTTTATGCTGCAAGAGAAATGGCACCTAAAGAAGAGTCTTGCTACTTTACTATTCTGTTAGATCCAGGTCCTGTAGGGTTTTAGTTTGATACTTCAAAATACAACAGATTTAGACTAAGAAAGCAATACCAGACCAAGAAAACGGCTAGTTTATTGGTTGAGATGTAATGGCTCAAAAAACAAAAATGACCCTAGATGAACAAATTGCTGTCAGCCTTTGTTTCACAATCTTTAGTTCTCCTTTAAGTTTTCATGTTCAAATCAGTATTAAAGGGGTCATATGATGCTGCTAAAAAGAACAGTATTTTGTGTATTTGGTGTAATGAAATGTTCAGCTCTAGGCATGACAAAGCAGATATCGTCCTCTTTTGGAAGACCAAACAAACTAGTTTCGCTTTTACAACGAAGCACACAGCCTCTTTACGACATGGCAGTGGAAACAACAAAACTACAGCGAGAATAAAAGTTACGCCTTCTTTCTTTGCATGAACATTTGGGCGGCGTTATGCAAATCTTCCCACAGAGCGAGATAGGTATGTTGGGGCGTGTTAAAACGAGCCGTTTTAGGTAGGTGTGGCTTACTCTTAACTTTTATAAAGAATATCTCTTTGGATTTGAGACTTTAGTCTTTGCAACTTTACAGATCTTCTTTATGCACCAAGAGCTTGTAACACTCCAAAGAGAAAGGAAAAATTGAAATCGCATCATATGACCCCTTTAAGACTTAATTCACTGGTGACTTTTGAATTTAAATCACTCTGACAGATTTCTTTGTTTAAAGCTTGTTTTAATATTTTCAGCAATTTCCAGCACTTCCATGCTTTAAAGTTTGAATCTGGACTGTATGTGTTTTTCGATTACTTTAATTGCTTGATAGCACGATTCAGTAATACCTCAACTCTATAGTCACGTCTTCATTTTATGTGGCTGATAGTTGAACACCGTGACGTTTTGCAGTGTTTTCTCCTACAACTTGACATAAGAAACAAATAATTGGCTACAAATGTGTCAGATAAGATTTTATTGTTGATCAAATCTGGAGGTGTTAGCTATTGTCAATACATTGAGTTAACATAGTTCATATACCTAAATGACTGAAGTCCAGCTCCAGAGCATTTCTTGTGTTTGTGTCATTGCATTGCAATGTTTATCTGCTTGAAATCAGCACAACACCTTTTCGAAAAAGGAATTGTAAACATTCAAATATTTAAAAAGTTCTTAAGGTTCCAGGTTACTTACTTTATTAGCTCTCTTTAATTTTGCAGTGGAGGAGAAAGTTTATGGTGGAAGAACAGATGAATGTTTTCCAGTCACTGAAGCCTAGCTCCATGTTCATTTCGCCAATTGCTAATGAAAGAGGATGTCAAAGACTGAAGCTTACATATCTTAAAGTTTAAAATGCACTCCAGCTCCTGAAGGCCTGATGTGGACGCTTAGAACTTTTCCAACTAGAATTCCCAACACCTCTTGTATGTCTTTCTTCTTTAGAGCCTTGTTGAAAAGATTAAAAAGGTAAACATTTCCTTGCACTTACAGGGAGAAACAATATTTACGTAAGTTATGCATGGACATAGTTTGGCTGATATTGATAAGGCTCACATGCATCGGTAGCACGTGTTAAGTTCTTCTTGTTTCAGCAGGAACGGCACAGAGTGGGGAAGATGCTTGAATAAGTCTGTTTTTGCCTTTTCTCACTCAAAATCATTTCATTGTCCTACGTAGAATACAATTCAACATTTCATAAGAGGTGTAATACTCTCATAAGTTGTTAGATGTTACAGTAAGTGTCTCTACCTTAAATGTACAAGAGGGAAGTATTTCCTGAAGTTTCTTTCATTGTATGCCAGTGCTACGATAAAGAACATTTTAAATGTACATCAGCTTTAGTATTGTCAGCTATACGACTGCAATAAACTTCGTCACTTTTAATGCAAGCAATAACATTGATTCAATCAAAAAAATAAAAAATAAAATAAAAAAGTTTAGTTTGGTTTACTTTTAATTAAGCCTTTTCATAGGCCATTTGCTTGTCTTTATTTGTGACTTGCGGCCAGTATAAATACATTTCTGTGTTTGTGCATGTTGAAAAAGAAACCGTGTGGGTTGATTGATGGTGCTCCTATGTTGCCAATTATTAGAGTACATAAAAAGATGCTGTTATGTTCTGCTTCATCCAGCAGACCCCAGCCAGAGGTCAGTGCCTAAATGTACGGGTATCAGCCTCTGCCTATATCACTCCATCTTGATGTATGAGTGCTAAGCTACAAATTAAATGTGCTCCGACCTTTTAGGGGGTACTTGCTCAACAGGACGCCATTTGGACTAATTTCTCCATGCAATTTAGACAAAAAGCCACTATGTTGCCTGCAATTACTTTGTGTACACACATCTGGATTTGGGTTTCCAGATGCAACAAGGCATCCAAAAAAGGCTTGCTAAAGTCAGATGTGACAGTGATGTTATTTTAGATATACGGAGGGTACAGGTCCATATTGCACCGCATACATGACAAAGAGGCAGGATTTTGCCTGAATAGACTCAAGGATCAATGTCTAGTACATTTTGATGGTCAAGACATTTTAATTTAATTCAAAACAACTTTTAGCTTCTCAGATATAATATATTGTGGCTCCTCTATATAGAGTCTTGTAGTAATTTTTACAAATAATAATATGTGCTTATAATATATGAACGTGTCTGAACCAGAGCAACCTTTATTCAGAAAATTGGAGAGGGCCACAAGTTTTACAAACTCTTTTTACAAATATTTATAACTTTTATTGATAGATTACTTGTACAAGATGTACATTCTTTTTTTTCTTTTTTTTTGTGAAACAACAGAATAAAAACAAATCAATGGTGAATCATGTTTGGGCATGCTTGCATATGCAATATGATGGGATACAACAAATTCCTTGGAGCATCAAGAAAATCTCAACACAAAGTATTATGGTTTCATCCACCATCCCTGAAATGTTTGTAAACTCAAACACGCTACATTTTAGTCAAACAAATGTACTGCAGTCACACGTTTGCGTAAAACTGTTGCAAATGTTAACATTTAAAAAATATATAAAAATAAATGCAAAGCCATGTAAATATGTACACTTGAAATTCGGCTATTTAACATTTATAAACTTTCAGATAAAATAATAAATAAAAGCACATATGACGTCAATTAAAGAAATGGAAACATTCCTAAACAACTTTAATGGTGACCAACGAAAACAGCCCACAATGTAGCGTTTATTGTTAGAGGTAGACCTGACCAAGATCTACTACCGTAGTTCAAAGGCAATCGATGTCTGAACTGGCTATCTATTTCATAGGACGGTCATGGAAATAATACTGTTTTTGTTACCTTGGTAACAAATTCTTAAGCTTGTTGTATTCAATTCAGGAAACTGTAGACAGGTTCTTGTTCATATGGGGAAAAAAGACTCTGGATGCAGTTGCTGAAACGCATGTCATACTGTAAATGACTTTGGAGCTTTAAATTAAATAATTCTACCTCTATTAATGCTATCAAATTGTTGTCTTTGGTGGACTTATTGTTATGTTAAAACCCAGACATGTTTATGATCCATAAACCTAGAGCATTTTTGTACAGTGTCAGTTTCAGGTGATATCAATATCTCTTTAAATGCACGTGTACAAAACTATATTTGAATACCATTGAACTTTGGGGAGTTATGGCACATTGCAAACGAGTTAGCAAATTCTTTTTTACACAGCTTTTAAAGATGTGTTTGTGGCGAAGAACTCTCAACACATCGACATCAGTGCCGAAAACCCAACAACTTAAAAATCATTGTTTAATTAGCAAACATCAACTGCTATATTATGTTTTCCATATTTACAGTATTGCACTTAACTGCACATAATTGCATTTCAGTTAAACTGATGTTCCTTAAAATGTTAAATTACAAAGTCGCAGTTACCTTTTATCCTTTTTGAAACAAACTAAAACAAGTCATTTCAATGTATTTCAGCTAAACGAAAGCCAAATTTGTTTCCCCCTTACATAAAAGTAGTATATCTTGCATTAAGGATTGTAAACCCCTCAATACAAGACCTGAAGTGCAAAAGCTAGGTTCACTTCTATTCCAGGACACATCACATAAAAAAGAGAGCACAAAATATGAGAATGAAAGCTAAAGTCCATACACATGCCCAGAAGGAAATAACAGCAACGCAACATTTCCTCCCAAAACAGAAAGAATCATAAGAATTCCACTAAAAACCAGACGATTGTACCATTGATGTTATTGCTGTTTCCAGTCTTTGTCCACAGCAAAATGAACAATGAAAAAAAAAAAATTTCAAAAATGCAAATAATGGCTTTAGATATGAATTGTAGCGGAGGCTTATCATGGCAGTGATCAACATAGATGTATGTCAGTTACAATGGAGGCCAGCCCCAATAGGTCTATCCTTCATTTGAGCACGTGCACTAGGCAGCGGCACAGTGGTAGGAGGCAAATATGGCCGTCTCTTTCTTTTCACTTTGAGGTTGAGATTCCAAAGTTTCAGTGTCTGTCCATAAAACACAACCTCTAGCCTCACTCTGTGTCTGCCTTTTTAAAGTCTTCTCTCCTAGTTGGTTTTCAGACAGACATCCAGACATTTTTGTATGGTCCTGGGGCTGTGATCTGTGCCTGGAAAGGGCTGAGCCAGTGGCCTCCAAGAAGTCCTGCCTGTTGGGCGAAAAGTAAAAGGTGATTCATTGGTATTTAATTACCTTTCTCTACAAGTGGTTTGTTTTGGCAGCTGGTTTTTTGTGACTTTTCTCTCTCTCTCTCTCGCTCTCATTCTCTCCCCTTACACCCCTTTTTTCTCTTTTGTTTTTATTTTGTTTTGTTTTAACTGTGAGTGTCACAGCCTTTTCACAGGCTTAGTCTTGTGTTAGAAGCAATTATCAGTTCAGAGCAGCAGAGAAGCCCATGGGGGTCAGAGTCCCAGCGCCTCGGCGTGTTTTCTTGCCTTGAGTCGCAGGTCAGCGATGCTGGAGTTCTTGCTATTGCTCTTGGCAGCCGCTACCACGGCGGCCGCCGCAGAGGCCGAGTCTGCCAGCGATGCGATTGGTAATCCAAAGGGCGGGGGCGGGAACATCAGATAGGGAGCGTGGGCCGCGAGGTGTGGGTGCAGGTGAGGATGGGAGTGCGTTCCGACCCCCTCCAACTGTAACTGAGCTTGGACCTGCGGGGCGGGCAAAAACAAACATGGAGTTAGTCAGCGGCCGCGGGGTCAGCTCAAGGAGCGGCAGGGATCCGGTTTCAGGCTCGGACACCCTTCTGAAGGTTTTCACTAACTGTGTGCTTTCAGTGAAAACAGTCACTCGCTCAGTGCATTCTTTTTCATCTGCTCTTGAGCTGAATTATGCAATGCGCTCAGACAGCTTAATAGTCAAAGAACTTCCATCAGTTGCAAATCTCACATCTCAGCATATCAGTTTGATCCACACTGAATCTTTCCATACAACCGTTAAAAGCTGCAACACCATGTAATCTTAATTATATATTCAATGGCATAAATAAACAATTTCGCACCCAAAATATTCATTCTCATATATATATATATATATATATATATATATATAAATATTTATTCGCATGGTTCCTAGGGGGAAAAAAGATGTAAGCAGGCAGCATAAAATATCAGGTTGCAGATTCTTAGCAATTATTTCAGTAAGATGAGGTGAAAATTAGACATCCGCTGACTTAAAAAGTGACTTATTTTTTTATTTTCTTTTTTAGTATTCTTCTCATGTGTGTTTCTCTGCACAGGGATCATAAATATTTCAAAGCTTTACATTTTGCAGTCCAACTAAAATACAACATCTGACAAGCTGCACAAGTTTTTGACAGTGGGAAAGAATGTTTTACCAATGTTTATTTTTTCTGTTTTCCACGTGAATGCAAAACATAGGAAGATTACTTTGAAAGGAGGATGAATAATGTCAGACCTGGTAGTCTGTTATTTTTGGAAAATAATCAGGTATGAATATGCCCTGTCACATCTGAGTTTCTTTGCTGCTCACAATTTCTAACCACAGGCCTTCTGACTTTATTCCTGGCACTTGCATTTATTTTAATTAACTCTGTGTGAAAATACTCATAAAAATTAAAGCAGCCCCTTGCTCCAGTGTCTCCTCAAATCAGTCAAATTGGACTGTGCAACCCCTCTACAGGGGCAGTCAGAACAACAGGTGGTGGACATTTGTGGTGTTCAGTATGCAGTCCTCACGCCTCGGCCCTGCCAATGCTGCTCAGTGCCAATAACCATCAGTGCGTTATTCCTCTCTTTCATAATCTCTTTTATCTGCCTTTCCCTAGCTGTGCTATTAACTTAATTATGGCTGCTCTCTCGTCTGGCAGATGCAGACAGTTCTTCACCACCAGATGAAATGTCTCTCGGTCCCTCGTATCTCATTCGTCTCTCATCGGGCCCCGGAGGTGAAAGGTTCGCGCCCTTCGCGCGACGCATAAAGACTAGCGTCGCATCAGATTGTTTGTCAAAGCCTAAACATTTCTAAGCCAGTAGGCTACTTTTAGGTGATTCATTTAGTCGACTGAACTGCACATTTGCACATCACAGAACACACAATATAAGAACAAAGCCATTTCAGCTTCGTTATTCCTACCTGTTGAAATGGCATTCTTAGCGCGCCCATATTCACGTAAGGAGCGACCCTGCACGCGTCCAGGTGACTGGCGGTGCCCAAAATAACACCTGAATAGAAAAGAATAATAAATGAGCAAAGATAGTCATAATGATTTTTTATGTAGATGATTTCACCATTTCCATAAAGTTTCAAATGTAATGAGTTATAAAATGGCGTGTTGGTGCAGTGGACACATAAGAGCTGCTAGCTCACGAGCATCCAGTGACGTGGGTCATGCCCCGTTATAAATGAAATAAAAAATGCTTGAAATAATAACATAATATTACATGAAACATTGAATAATTAGGTTATTTATTAAAAGATTATTTATGCTTTTTACCTTTGTGCATTTGATTTTCCTGTTTTCGGCATTTCGCTCTTCTGTTCTGAAACCATACCTAAAACAGAAACAATATCGTGTTCACCACCATTTACAACTTTTTTATATTACAAATTAAATTACAGAAATGTGCAAATTTGTTATATTTATTTTGCCCATGCAACCGACATTACAGAAAAACTATGCCGATTTCTGTTGCCTCTGATAATCGGTCTAGTTTATTATTTCATTAGACGTTTCAACTGGAAAAGCGAATTCAGTTATTCATTGTTCCACAAATCTTCTTCATAATTAATATTGCAATTTTCGTCTTCTACAGCAGTGAATTATCTGTGTAGTCTTTGGCTGTGTCTAGCCCATGTAATACATTTTAGTTTTCTTATTATTTTTTTTTCTTTAAATTAGCTAAATAATGTAGGCCTACAAGCTCTTGTCAAAGCACCGTGTAAACTAACTGACAATTTTACATTGCTGAAATTTAGGCCTTTGTCTAATAGTTTTCCAATAAAATCAATTTGCTGCATCACAGGTGCTTGAGAATGTGGAAAATATTCATTATGAACAGTGCAAATGTAATCTATGCCTACAGTTTTCCATCATTACTTGCTTTGGTCGTTTCAGTTAAATTAGGCTATTAGCGACTCGCTCATTCAAATTTAAAAGGAAACGTCTGTCAACCTGTTTTTTTGTAAGACACTCGGATTTGCATTATAGAATCTATTATTATTATTATTATTATTATTATTATTCAGTGTGTGACTTTTAGTGCGCCAAAATGAATGCATCATATTTCAGTCTTTGATCGATTGTAATTATCCAGCACTATGTTATAGGGAAAGTGAGCTACACTGGTTTCGACAGTTATTTCTTCATTAAGGACCACTCAATGATGCGGTTCACAAATACCCTAATCTGATTTCCTTTTGATTTTTATTAGAGACAGTGAATAATGACATTTAATTTAGCCCTGCACCAAAAACCGAAAGATATTAGTCGTAATTGAATTACTGCCTTCTCCTCACTGAGGTCTCATAACTTTCAATTAGATTCTTGACAGCTGGTCGGCGTGGGGCTTCTATAGGACAGTATAGTAGCAGGTCCATATCAACTAGGCTAGCTCACGTCCATTGCATTTAACTCTGAATTTTCAGCGAAATCTGAAATGATGTGATAAGTGATACGAGTCATAAAATGCCGTTGTGACGCATTATGCAGAGGCGTTTTTTTAAGGCAGTATGAATTGTTGGCTGCATCAAATCACAGTTCTGACCCATTCTTTGCTCTCCTCTTTTAATCTGATTTCACCTACGCCTCTGAAACATTAAAAAAAAAAATGTCGTGCTTGCAAGCTGTCACACTGGCAAACAATGTTACTTATTTTCCCATTACATTTTTTTAACACGGCCTGTGTCACTGTAGGAGTTAAGACGGAATTTAATTATTCCTAATACATTTTTATAGGAACAGTATATCAAGGCAATGGCAGATATTACACAGATAAGGTTGGAGAAAATGAGGTGAGTGACATAAGAAGGTATCCCCTGCAGCAGCGGTTCAATCTCTTCATTAATTTTAATGATCTGGTTAGATCTTTCTGCAGCACATAAGCAAGTTGTCCTTTGAATATAGCTGCTGCTGAAGGAACTAAAAGGTTATTTCATATCCACACCCACCACTGAAACTGAACCCGCATAAATCGAAAGATAACAGAAATGCTTTGTGTATGAGTGAACAGAACAACAACCGTCTCCAAATGTTAAACATCTCAGGCGCATGGTATGATATACAAATTTAATCTAGCCTACTTAAGCAAATGTGTAGGAGGAATGAAGGCCTAGCGATCACACTTACTATCTGTATTATTTGATTATTTTCCCCTTGCCAGTGCACAAGCACGCCTTCCTAAGAAGGGCTTAACTGTACTTTGTAAATAGAGTGCCTATTATTTCTAACTTTAAAAAGTGCTAACAAAAACCCTTTAGTTTTACGTGTATTAAGTAATCAGCGTCATAATGTCCTCTAGGCATATAAATATATACACCACAGCAGCGCTATTATAGGAGACTTAGTATCTCTATTACTTGCTAACATTAAATATAAAAGCAATAAACATTATGAATATTCTCCGTGGACATTATTTTTCTCAATTATGCTACGCTGATAGAGCGAGGTATGTTACTGTCGTAGCCTATTTTCACACACGGGCCTACTTTAAACCTATTTCGAGAACATGTACATAAAACAATGAAAAATGAGTGACACAGAACCCCCATTTGGCATCCAGGTTATTTGCATTTCCACTAAAAAATTCGTGATGCATTCGTTTAAAAAATGAATGTTTTTAATTATTTTTTTATGTGGTCATATTTAATATTTGCCTGATTCTATTTTTTTTTTTTCCATATTAGAATTTTTAAAAGTAATAAAAAAGAATCACTGAAGGGTTTGGAAGAATGGGATCATACCTGCACGCGGGCCTCTGACAGCCCCAGCCTCTGACTCAACTCCTCCCGCATGAAGGCGTCCGGGTAATGCGTCTCATCAAATAAGCGCTCCAGTTCATTCAGCTGCTCTAAGGTAAAATTTGTCCTGCTCCGTCTCTGCTTCAGTTTACTCTGTGCGTCCTCGTCCTCTGACTTCACATCCTCTTTCTTGTCTTTACACTCATAAATTCCTGTGAAAATACAACATAAACACATCAACAAAGAATTTCTTTTAAAGCGTTCATTTATTACACGAGTGTTTAAAGAGCATGCAGATGGCGGCTCAGAAGTAAACAGAATCGGGAACTAAATAAATCTAATTAATAGCATATGCCATGTCAACACAACACTTTTTTCAAAAATTTAGCTTAAAAATTAAAACAATTTTGTTAGGTAAAATCCAAGATGAACAGTGAGAAATTGCTGATGCTTTGAAACAACGTAGTAGGCCTACATTATGGAAATCGTTTTACAAATAACACTGACTTACAAATAAACACGTAAATGTTCTCGATTTTCTTTTAATATGTATAAATTGTAATTGGGCATATTCTTATATTTAAGATACATAGATAAAGAGATTAGATTATTATGTAATTCTGAAATTACATTACAAGATATAGGAAACATTAGAAGTTTACAAAGAGCAAATGCAGCTCTGCACTTAAATTTTTTTTTTATATTTATATAGAACTTAATTCCAGCAGTATTAATAAACTGTTATTTGCAAGTTTTGGAAATCAAATGTAAATTTACAAAACTTTGTCTTCATGCAATAGTTTTCTCTATAAATTCTGTGAAGTTATCTTTCTTTTGTTTTCAATGTAGGCTATATTATCAATGGCATTTAAATATACTCAATTATTATCAATATTATTATTAGTACTAGTAGTAATAGTAGTAGTAGTATTTGTATTACTATTATTATTGAGGTGTTGCATTCCAAAACAATTTGTCATGATTGTCGTTAAACGTATTTCTTCGCAGTTTGTGAAGCAAACCCGTTTTAAATTAAATCTCACTTTTAAAATGTTATCACCCATATGGTTCAGTGTTAAATGACAGCCTTTTTAACTTTATTTACACAAGTGTTTGTACGTTAAGAGAAAATAGCCTAAGTGTCTTTACTCATTTCCTGGCTATTTAAGGAACGCTTAGGAATAAATTGATAGATCGTCCTTTCAAATTTGACAAGGGCCTAGCCTATTGTTTTGACTGTAATTCTTCAAATGTGAGTACGGACTACTTTTTTTGTTTAACATTTAGGCTACTGCGATTCTCTTACTTAAAATTGCCTATGGTGTAGCTATTTCTGTTCTTTTACAAAAGACAACAGTTCTCTGCACGGCACGAACAAGTGCCCATTGCATCAGCTGAATAGGCTACAGCTTGAGTTTCTCCACTCGCATGCTAGTTAGCCTCTCAAGGCGATCGAAATCTCTCTTTAATATAATGAAAATGATCTCTATATAGTCAATTCAGATGTTATAGCTATTTCAACAACGTATTCGCGCGAACATCTAATTGTAAACGCGTCTGCGGCGAAACACGTTATTACACTTTGCGTAAGTGTAACTCACCGTCAGTAGCCCGTGTCACGTTAAACTCCTTCAATTTCTCCTTTTCCAGCTCTACGTGCTCCTTGTAACGGTGTACCGCACAATGGTTGTTGTTGGTTTCTGTAATCTCCTGAAGGTTGGTCTCCGAGTTTCCCAGCTCTCTGGCTCGGGCTAAACCACTCTCCAAAACTTCCTTGTACGTGATGCTCTCTTTGCTGCTCTCCTTGCTTTTCTGACCGAAGGATTTCGACACGAACGCCGTGAGTTCTTCCATGGCTGATTACAGAAATCCACTTTAAAATGTATCTAACGCGAATCTTTTTGTCTGCTCAACAGTGAATTCAGCGATATGTTTGCGTGTAGAAGGTTTAGATCACTCCTGCTGTTATGTCTGTGTTTTTCAGATCACACTATTTATACACGGCCACCTCAGCCCGGCCCCCATCGCCATCATGTCTGGAGTCATTACATGCGCTTCTGAATTCAACTTTCAGTGGCTTTTCCTCAAATCAATGCTGCACTGGATGGAGTCCCCTTAATTTAATTATAATTAATTCGGATTCCTACAGTGCGGTGTGGTCAATTGGAAATGGGAACCGTGTTTAATTAATTCTGTGATAATTTCACTGACGCAATTAGAGGATATTAATATTGCAGCATGGCATTATCAGTTCTTTCTGGTATATTGACGTTAACATGGACGGAGGCGATCGAGAATCTGATGATGGAAGTTAGAGAAACTAGTCGAGCGAAAATAGTTGGTGGTAACTTGCACAGGATCGTCCAATTTGTGGAAAACTTTTCGATGTTTTCTTCGTCGGTCATTATGTTGAGTGTTTTATTTAGCTAGTTTGTCGGATATCGCCTATTAATCATAAATAGGCTATAAGTAGCCTAAATAAAGTATTTTTAAGAAGTAATCCATTGCGCCTTTTTTATATTAATTTAGCCTATTATATTCCTATATAGAATTTTACATTACACTAATACATTTTAATATAATATTAATCATAATATTTTAAGATAGTACTGGTATAAATGATATCGTAAACTGGCCGCTTTCGTGCAGTTGACTATTCCAGTTGGCTATAATTGTCCCACATGTGCTTTTCTTTTATGAGAAAAAGTGATTTTATTCAACCATTTAAAAACATTGTTTTTATCCCAAATTTTAAACATTCAAATACATATAAAACATTCAAAACTTTTATATATATTTTAAACCCACGTGTAAAGATAAAAAACAATTAGTGTGACTGTAGCACAAACTGACCAGACGCCCTTGCAAAAATTGTTTAGGCTAATTGTATAGCCTATATATTACAGTTGCACGACGCAAGTCATTTTACTGTACCTCAGATCTTAATAACATATTGTATGTAAAAATATGCAAGGCGTATGTTTAATGTTTGTATCTTAATATTTTTGGCTTTATTTAAAACGGGGTGCTAAAAATGCTCTCAACATTTTTAAGAATGATTTTTTATATACAAGTATTTTTTTGAATTCTTAAAGTGTAAGATAAAATCGATAAATCCATAAGTGACATAATCATAAGCATTTATTTCTAAAGTGTGGTTATTTTAAAAATGCATAAGACTCGGATATGGTTCTATGATATTATCGCATGCACGGATCAGTGCAGGGCGAGAATAAAAAGGGCAGAATCAAAAGGATGTTATGATCCCCTGTGAATATTGAGCACCGTGGTGTGAAATCGCTCATGTAAACCTCACAGATGACGTGTTTGATAGCGCTTTATTTATTAAATCCATCCTCATTTAAGACTGCAGCCCCTATTTTAATATTTTTCTAACGTATGACTTTGTGGTTCATTTTTTCTCATCTCTGTTTTCATTTAAAGAAATCATTTTTCTCCCAAACTAGCATTAGAGAGCATAAATGAGATTTTTTTTCTTTTAATTTTTTTTTTCCTGAAAAAAGTAATTCGTATTCTCATAATTCAAACTGTAGTCACTCTTCTAAGGTATTATATTTGCGCAATAGTGTTGGCTATATGTAAGCAATGATGCTGGATGGAAAGTCGTTTGTAGGGTCACGTCAAGGGAAGGATAAAGTGTGTCAGGTGCACCTTTGATTCCGGGAGATTCCAAGAGTAAACTGAAACACCGCTGCTTATGAAGTTGGATTACTCGTTTCTCAGTTTTTATTATAGCTTAGAGCAGACGGGTAGGCCTTAATATTTTCAGCGTTTCTGCTGTGATACCTTCTAGCAGGCCTTTTTAAAAAATGTAGCTCACTTTAACGGATTGTAGGACTTCAAAGTGGCTGGTGCAGATGTTTTGAAATTAGTTAGTAAACCACCTATCCAAGTGCGGTTCACAATCAACAGCAGCCTCCAGGGGATCGATATATAGGCTACATACGTGAGCAAATCGACAAGTCAGGATGTTCTTACTCTGCCTCACTAGTGTCGCTGAAGTTTAGTAGCAGACAATTCTTAAAGGCGCAGGAATTATGTTTCCAATCTCTCTCTCTCTCTCTCTCTCTCTCTCTCTCAGAATTGGACTATTCGATCGGGAAACGTTAGGCTACCTCGAGGATTTGGTGCCGCTTGTTTGGGTGAAGTTTATTGGCCAAGTAAGAATGCATTTACGAGCTTTTTGTTTTGCTACCAGCATTAAACACAACACAGTACAATATAAATACCCCATAACAACAGCAGTATAAACAGCGCAAACAAATAAACTGTTAGGCTAAAAATCACAGTGTAGAAAACGAATAAATTCAGTCAGTCATTATTTTATCATGTCTTACTCGCTCCCGCTCCGTATATTCTCTTTTTAAATTTTGTTTTAGTAAACAATATGTTTCTGCATAGGCATATTTTTATAATGTCTTATCTTGCTCACATATTTTCTGGTATGACTTTAAGGGGAGAGCGGACACAATTAAATCACAATTAAGCCCTAAAAGGGTTCACTGGAAGTGACCGAATTAAGGTCGGACAGGTTGATGGATAACAGTCTGTATCTGGGTTGTAAAGAAATAAATAAATCGTCAAGTGAAATGTCGATAACAATTTTACATTTACATCATGACATTATTGTCTTAGTCAAAGAAAAAAAAAACACAAATAGCCTTTTTTTGGAAAAAAACACAAAATATATATCTCAACACATGTAAATATTTTTTTCTATGTCCGTTTGCGCTCTACAGCAGCTCCTATATTTTTATTTAGTCAGATTCAGTAAATGTCGAAAGCAGGCAGGTAGCTGCATACTGTCACTTTAAGAAATAATTGCTCTGAATTATTTGTATCCCCTTAATCAGACTGCAGAGACAGCAGGCAGGATACTGCTTCCAGTTATGCAAAACGTTAATGTAATTATGCCTTACTGCTTGTAATTGTGTGATGGTAAAGTTCATCCTCCTCTCCTACCTTTGATTAGCTTTTGGCACATTATTAGCAAATAAACAGCTTTCTTAAGTTTGATGCCATTCGAGAGAGGCCTGAACCATGTGGCCCCTTAAAAGTAAAGCAAAGAGCTGTGATGTAAAATTTGTGTCTATATTGGCAGCAGGCCATTTAATCATTCAGCCAGTGAATCAGTCCCTGCTTTCAGCTGAGCTATATGTGTGCCGTGATTCTTCAAGCAGCACTCATTCTTACAAGGGTTAGGCAGCTTGTTAATAAAGTGGAGGGGAAAGGAGACCCAAGACCTTTCTGCGTGAAGTCCAGACCTACTCTGACAAATGCCATAACAGCGTTTGAACTTGCTCATTCACTCAGATTAATCCCTTATGTTCGCAAGACCAATGCATTCTAAATTCATATTAAAAATGGTGGCTATTTGGTGTTGTTTTGAGCCGTGCTGATTACGTCAGGGTTTAAACCCCCAATTAAGTGCAATGGCCGACCCCCAGTGGCAGACAGTTTTGAGTGTTATGCACAGGCATGCATGTAGGGAAGATAATGAGGCGTAGTTAACCCTAACAGGCTTCCTCCTGTCTCTCGTTACACTTGCTGTAGTTTGCATTTAACCTCAGAAAAAAATTTGCATTTATATGTGTTCATTCTCTTTCATCATTCTCTTACACATAATCATTTATCTCTTTGTACTATGTCTGCAGATTCTGTGTATTTAAAATCACTGTTCGTATACAAATGAGCACTAATAATACCTCAGATCTGTGACATGTAGGTCCTGAATTTAATTTCTCCACAGTTATTTCAGTCTAGTACATTTTTTGTGTGTGTGCGTTTAAAACTGCTGAAGCGAGACATGTACAAAAATTGATTATCAACAAAATTATGGCTTAAAGCCAAAGGTCCTGAGTGTTGAAACCCTGAAGCATGAGACCACATTTTTCTCTTACTTTTCCCTGCTGCTTTCTTCCCATAGGCTGATGGTATTAAATTGACTTTATCCTTGAAACATAATAATCCACAGAGTACTCTGACAAACCTACCGCCCCGAGCCCTCTACCTCTCCAATCCCACCCCGAACAAACTCTTCTTGCCTTTTTATTCTGGATACAGCTGATTGTAGCAGCCAGGTTGAGGAGTTTGTTTTTATTGTGGTGTGCTGATAACAGAGCCAAACAATTGGCTGCATTGTTGGTCAGAGACTATGTTTTAGATTTGATTCTAACATCACCCCTGAAGCTTGTGAGGAGACTGAGCAGAGCTGAAACATGAGAATTTCAATCCAGATCAGGCAGCAGCATTTTGTACTAGCCGTTTAGCACTTGCAAGGAGACCAGAAAGGAGGGAGTTAGAGTCTATTTGAAGACAAGACAATATGGACAGCTGGGTGTGAGTAGCTCTATAGGAAAGACAGTTTTTAAAGTCACGAAGCAATGCCCTTAAATTCTTAAGAAAAGAATATAAAGCTGTTGACAATATTTTGATGACGTTATTCTGTCCAAACATTATAGTCTTGCAAGTTATGTATGAACTGTTATCTTTGATGACATTCTGAAAGATTCTGAACAGCTTCACACTTAAGTTATATTGACTTTATCATATAATTGAATGCTAAAATCCACCTATCTTGCACTGCAAAAAAAGTTGTAAATAAAGATTATTTGAGTATGTTTTACAAGAAAATACTATTTTAGTTTTTCTTCATAAAAATGTCATCTTTAAATCAATGTGTTATTTGCCATTCCTTTGTAATTGTTTGGGAAATGTACTAGTAATTTCTGAGCTAAAATTGTTTCTACACCAATTTTTTACTCTGCAGTCAGTATATATCCGACTCAGCGCACCACGAAGTAGATCTTCAAGCGACTGTAATGAGACGTGTTTATTAAACCACAATCTACATGGCAGCAACCGTGTTGTATCTGTCGGAGGTCAAGCGTGCATGTAGCCTGCCAGCCGAGATGTGACAGGGGAATTTGAGTAAGAGGATCTTTCCCGATCATATCAGAGTTAATAGCTTGGGACCCATGGGAAATAAAATGCCTCAGCACAATAAGCTCAAATCAATACTATGAAAAAGAATTTATGAAAGATGCACAATGTGGCATTTCATCCTCCCATTCACAGATAAGCACCATGCTGACTGTCATCTGAGAAAGCTCAGATGTTTGTGGAAGTCTGGAGATGTTGGGATGATCATTTTAATGGGGAACGAATGCTGTCTCTGCTGCTGATGTGCTGGTGGTCCCATCAGGCTTCTTAACTAGCTTAATCAGCAAGACTGCCCTGGTAAAGAATCTTTACCATTCAAGTTTTGCTGGTAAACAGGATGGTTAGACTAGCACCCAACAGTTCAAAACCAGCTGACCCAAACTCTGTAATGCAAAATAATTTCCAAGCCTAAGATGCTAAAAGCAGCGTTGTGGACTTGAGGTCTGCAGTTTGTCTAAGAAACAAACTCTTACTTTAATCTTTTGCTGGTTTGTTTGATTTTTTTGAGGTAAAATTATTATTAAATGTGTATTTCTTTCTCTGTCTGACAGTACAGTGGCATGATGAATTCAGGATATGGCAAAGGATGTAAAGGTAGGCCAGTTCATTGATCTTAAATCTTAAAATATTGTGTGCATGAGCTTGTAATTTCTAATCAAAATGTCATAGCTTAATCTGATTTCTCCAACTAACTAGTCTGCTTAAACTCCGCCCCTTTTTACAATCCACTGCAAGCTCTCATTCAGATCAGCCTCCACCTGATCAACAGCTGATGGACTGAATCAAGTCCCCATACATTTGATTTTTTCCAATATCCATTCATTTGAGTATACATCACAATACAGAAGAAAAGATCTGTTGCTATACATCTGTTACATCACAACCTTTTTATTAATGTAAGTACTTTATAGTGTTACTGAAAAAAAAAATCTAGTTTAATTGGTTAAGAGTCTGGTTGTGGGTCCCTGGTTCAAGAAATGTTGTCAACTTCAGTGCTACAAGGCTACACAGTCTAGTTTAGCTGACTTTCTAAAAGTGCTCATAGAGATTTTGTGCCCAACTTATTTGTACTATTTTAAATTAAATATAAAAAAAGCAAGACATATTCCCAAGATACATATTCCCTTTGCAAACAGTCTTAATTAGGCTGTTCTATGTGGAGTATATCAACTCTTCTCACAGCTACTTCTGGCAGACAAAGAAAATAACACATTTGTTCATGTTTATGAGGTCATTCCGCCCGCAGTCTAGTTTAGAAGCTCGGCTCATTGCATGTGTTGAGAAAATAATCTATGAGGGGAGCAAGGGGTGGTTGTATCTTGTGGTCAAAGCCGAAGACCTAGCTTGCTCGCAGTTGCTGATAGCACACATTAATTTGCTTAATGTGGGCATGTATCATTTTCATCCTGCTCAACCAACCCCCTGAAAGTAGACTGGCGGGATTTCGCTTACAGTAAATGAGCGGTTAAATGTATGCCATCCACATTATATTTTCAGTCTCTGGGTCTCTAGTGTCTTTCGGACATGGCCGAATCATTTAGCATGAATACAGACAAGCTTTTATGCCGCATCCTGCAGTTGATCAATCATGCAATTAAAAGCTGTTTCAAAAGAGCAGCATTTTTTAATTTCATCCGGCTTTAGCTAAAGACGTGGACTGCGTCCGTTTGTTAAGGGTGATTTATGCACTCATCTTAAGAAGGAGAAGTCACTGATCTGCTGGCTCATTAAGATTAAATAGTGACGGGCCGCAGAGTGGCATGGCTGATGAAGAGGCGCTGGAAATGGCCAGCACTGCCAAGGTGAGGCAAGCGGTTCTTCGGGCTTCTCTCTCTCTCTCTCTTTTCGCTCTCTCTTTTCACTTGCAGCCTGAGGGTTTGGATGGAAGGGGGGAGGGACTGAGTAAGGAAAGGGAGAAGGGAGGCGCACCATCTGCAGACAAGTCCCTCAGCAGAGTTACCAGTCACCCCCATCTGTCACGCTGTGTCCACCCCCCCCATCCCATCCCATCCCCCTGGACCAAGCTATTCAACCACTAACAGAACCGGCACTGGACAAAGATAATCATGCAATTAAAAGCCGTTTCAAAAGAGCAGCATTTTTTAATTTCATCCGGCTTTAGCTAAAGACGTGGACTGCGTCCGTTTGTTAAGGGTGATTTATGCACTCATCTTAAGAAGGAGAAGTCACTGATCTGCTGGCTCATTAAGATTAAATAGTGACGGGCCGCAGAGTGGCATGGCTGATGAAGAGGCGCTGGAAATGGCCAGCACTGCCAAGGTGAGGCAAGCGGTTCTTCGGGCTTCTCTCTCTCTCTCTCTTTTCGCTCTCTCTTTTCACTTGCAGCCTGAGGGTTTGGATGGAAGGGGGGAGGGACTGAGTAAGGAAAGGGAGAAGGGAGGTGCACCATCTGTACACAAGTCCCTCAGCAGAGTTACTAGTCACCCCCATCTGTCACACAGTGTCCCAACAAACCCCCCCACCCCCGTCCCACTGTGCCAAGCTATTCAACCACTAACAGAACCAGCAGTGGACAAAGATCAGGAGCTCTCCAGCGCACAAACGCTGACCCTTTAGTAAAGCAGACCTAACTGAAACACTGGCAAACAGACAGGTAGAACAGACATAAAAAACATTCAGGGAATAGTTCACCCAGAAATGAAATTCATGTCATTATTTACTCATCCTCATGTTGGTCCAAACCTGTATGTTAGTATTTTTGAAGTGGAACGCAAAAGCAGAAATTTTGAGGGATCTTTCATAGTGACCACATCGGTAAAGCACTAAAAGGTGGAGAAAAAAAATTGTACACTGAATTGCAAGTCCTCTGAATTTGTAAGCTTTATTTCAATTATATCATAATACAAATGATGATAATACAAAAGCATCATTGTTGACAACACTTTATATATGCAGAGCAAACTGTTTTAAGTATTATTATTATTTTTAATAATATATATATATGTGTGTGTGTGTATATGTATATGTATATGTATATATATTTGTAAACAGTCAACTAAAGGTGACAACGACCATCAAGTCCAGAAAAGACTTGACTACATAATAATAATGTAAATTATGTTATGTTATTAATTATGTTATTATAAATTATGTTATTAATATATTATTAATTATGTTATTATTATTATCATTACAATATCTATTGTTATTATTATACACACACATATGTTCTGTCTCTGAAGTTCAGGAAAAAAGTTGCCTTCTTTTTATATATACAGTGGTGTGGTCCTGATTTCTTATTTTTTTGCATGTTTGTCTCACTTTAATGTTTCAGATCATCAAACAAATCAGTTGCAACAATCAGGAAGTACCTTAGGGCAGTGTCTGTTGGAGGGGCCAAATGACTGCCTCTCATCTCCAACATGTCTCCTTTTGTTCCAGCCGCCTAGCCAGCCCCTGTTAGAGACCAATGAATTTTGAGTCTTTACTTTACTTCCCCACACCACAGAGATGTGGACTGGACAACCTTGTTAGGTGACAGAGGATACTACTGCCCTTCAATCAGACCACCTGTCAGTGTACATGCTGCTGTTTTCCTGAGGCTGTGTATATTCAAGCTGTCATATAAGGTGATTCATTTTACATGTGCTCATAACAAAAGCTGACATCTGTGGTAAGTGGAAAAAAAAGCTAAGGTCTGTGGTCAGTATCGCACAGTGACAGCTAATAATGTGCCTTAAACTTAAGTTTTATAGTTGCTTGAGGATGTGACAGGGCTCCAGACTGCGAGTACAATGGGTCCTTTTCTGGGGTTCTCAGAAGCAGAAGTTTATCTAACTAAGCAGTAGTTAGTTAGATAAACTTATAGAAAAAGAAAAAATCCACGATAGCGTTTATGACTTTACAAAAGAGGAAAAAATATTGAGAGATTGATTATGTTGGTTAGAAGAGAAAAAGATGTCATTTGCCATCACTCCATCAGACTTTGTGTTAGAAACACCTACACAGTATTGTGTTAATAACTGTGGAAACGCGTTATCATAGTCCATGAAAAGGGTCCATGATCACAAATGCAACAGGAAAAATACAAATTTGCACTAATAATTTGTTAAATGTATTTTTGTTTGAGTGTGTGTCAGTTTTTCCATTAACACAACAAAGAACACAGCGCAAGCTGAGATGTCCGATGCATGAACATATGATTCCTAAGAACGGATTCTTTGTAATGAGTCAGTCAAAGTGTTTCAAGAAGTGCTATAGAACAGTAGTTCTCAACCTTTTTTTTGACTCGAAGGCCTCTTGTTGTCCAACAAAATTTCTATGGAACCCTCCCTATATAAGTTATTTCCGCTAGTATCTATGCTATAATTATGACATAAGTGCTTTTGTTTATAAACACAAACTATAAAAAAAACTAAAATAATAGTTATTTAGGGGCAACTGTTTTCTGATTTTATATGATATGTTATTTTTGCATGTTAATTGGGTTAGATCATTTGAATCTATTAAAAATATTAATATAAATTGTGTTAATATCAATATTATCTTCAATTGAATTATTTTAAATCATTCTGTGGCCCACTTAGTAGTTTGCTGAGACCTTCTAGTGGGTCCTGAGCCCGTGGTTGAGAACCACTTGCTTGTGATTCAGTGGTTTGAGTAAATCATTCAAAGCCATTACTGAGGGCACACTGACTCCCTTACTGAACCACAAGGCAGTGTTCATTTAAGTCCCATTCAAAATTAACCTGGAACTGCATGTATATATTAGATTTGAGAGACTGAAAAAAAAATATATATATATATTTTGCTTCTAAATATTTCATTTCAGGAGCCAGTGGTTCCCAAGTAATTTTTGTAGTCTTAATAAATTGGCTCAGAATATATATAAGAGCTCTCATTATAGAACAGCATCTCTGTGGACTGAGCCATGGGATACAGTGTTGACACATGATCACGAATGCTATCATTTAATATTAGAAACATTAATGATCGCATGCATGGCATAGCAAGCAATACTGAGGAAAAGAAAATATGAAGCAAATGGCCCATTGCCTTTCAGCCATGCTCCTTTCAAACGTTGTTTTCCTGAAAATTAGGCAATTGACTAATGGTGTAAAATGCTGTTAATTAGCTGTACAGAAGCCCAAACAGGCTTTTTTGCCTGTAACTAATAAGAAATCAATTAGCTAATGAATTGGTCATTAAGTGAAAAGCTAATCTTAGCCAGGGTATTTTTTAATGATTTTGCCTATGATCCTGTCTAATTGCCGTTGTCATACAGAGCTCTCAGCTTTCAGCATGGCTAATGAAGCTTCATTAGATCATAACTGGCACTCTTGGAAGATTAAGAGGCAAACCTGCTTCCCAATTATTTTTAATTGCCAGACATTCGCACAAACAAGCGCTGCACCTTGCAGAACAGTAGAGGAGATCTGGCAACGCCGGTGTCTCCTTCATTACTTCATTTGAAGCGATTAGAGCCATGTGCAGGGTCGCCGTTACACTGTTGTTTTTTTCTCCTAATCTAGAGAGCCTCATCGTTTCAAACCTGTGGGTTATTGTGCTCTCGTCACTTTGATTTGCACCCAGCAAAAAGCTGTTTCTTCCTACTCCACAGCTGGAGCTGTGTCACTCACACAAGTGTACACACACACACACACACACACACACACACACACGTACGCACGCACGCACGCACGCATGCACGCACACACACACAGACACACACACTGTCTAGATTCATTTCACTTATTAATGTGTCATCTTGCAACAACAAGAGACAGTGCATTCCTGGCAGCCATGTGTAATTTAGAGAGGACAATGTCCTGTTTTTATTTATCAATAGCCTGGCCAAGTTGTCAGATGATTCTGCTCATTGGCAATATTTTTTTTAGGGTAAACAGTGAACCTTCTCTTGACATGTTTTCAGTTTGACCATGACCATAACCATAACCCTGAATAATATGAAATATACAGTGCCTTGCGGAAGTATTCATACCCCTTCATATTTTTCACATTTGTTTTGTTGCTGCCTTATGTTAAACTGCTTTAAATTACTTTTTTTCCCCACATCAATCTACACTCCATACACCATATTGACAAAGCAAAAACAGAATTGTCACAACTGAAGAAAACTGAAATAAGTACATTGCATTAACTAAATATTTAGCTGAAGCACCTTTACAGTCTCAAGTCTTTTTTGTTTGATGCAACAAGCTTTGCTCATCAGCATTTGGCAATTATCTGCCATCTCTTCACCTCTCAAGCTCTGTCAGGTTGGATGGGGGCAGATGCACATTTTCAGGTTTCTCCAGAAATATTTGATTAGGTTCAAGCCCAGGATGGGGCTGGGCCACTCAAGAACATTCACAGAGTTGTCTACAAGCCACTCTTGCTGTGTGCTTAGGGTCATTGTCCTGTTGGAAGGTAAAACTTCTGCCCAGTCTGAGGTTCTGAATGCTCTGGACTGGGTTTTCATTAAAGCTATCTCAATATTTTGGTGCATTGAGCTTTTCTTCTACTCTGACAAGTCCCTCAGTCCCTGCCGCTGAAAAACAGCCCACAGCATGAGGCTGCTACCCTCACATTCTGAGGGTTCTTTAAGTCCAAGTGTGTTTTCATGTATCTTCACTGAGGAGAGGATTGAGTTTGGCCACACCGCCATAAAGCCCAGATCGGTGGAGTGTTGCAGTGATAATGCTGCAGAATTTTTTCTGAACTCTTCCCCAGATGTGTGGCTTGACGCAAACCTGTTTCTGAGCTCTACAGGCAGTTCTTTTGACCTCAGGGCTTGGTTTTTGCTCTGATATGCATTTTCAGCTGTTAAACCCTTTATTAAGACATGTGTGCCTTTCCAAATCATACCCATTCAATTGAATTTGCCACAGGTGAACGTCACTCGAAGTGTAATAACATCTAAAAGCAATATGAATGCTCCTGAGCTAAATTTCAACTGTCCCAAATAAGGGTATGAATACTTATGCAATGGAATCATTTTTTATTTTTAATACATTTGCAAAGATGTTAACCTGTTTTTTTTTTTTTGTATTACCATAATGGTGTATGGAGTGTAGATTGATTTGGGAAAAAAGTAATTCAAAGCAGTTTAACATAAGGCAGCAACATAACAAAACGTGAAAAAAATTAAGGGGTATGAATACTTTTGCAAGGCACTGTATGAAGATGACAGTACGCAGATTTTGTTTTTTTTTTTTTTTGAGAAAAAGAAGTCACTTATGCTCACCAAAGCTGCATTTATTTGATCAAAAATACAGCAAAAACAGTAATATTGATTAAAAATTACAAATTAAAAGAACAATTTATATTTAAAATATATACTTAAAATGTAATTTATTCTTGTGGTGGCAAAGCTAAATTTTAAGCAGCCATTACTCCAGTCTTCAGTATCACATGCTTCTTCAGAAATCATTATGCTGATTTGGTGCATTTCTTATTATTATCAATGTTGAAAACAGTTGTGCTGCCTAATATTTTTTTCCAGACAATCGGACACATTTAATAATTTGGCATCCATGCAGTATATAGGTATTAATTTATTTATTTTTTAACTGCAGTGGATTTGTGTGTGTACATATATGTACACACACA